>NC_053389.1:828076461-828152261 GCF_905171765.1 Bufo bufo
TAATCTGGTCTGTCTCTAGCTTTGTCCAGGGAACACTACTCCTGGTCTCTGAGGCTTCAGGCTTTGGCCTTCTTATCCAGCTGCGCTGAAGGTGCTCAAGCTGGCCCAGACAGGGCTTGTTCAACAGGGATGGGGTCCTGCTGCCTTCCCCTAGCAGGGGGTACACTAGACTGACTAAAACTGGTCCCCACCCTTCTAGCAGCAAGTGGGAAAACGCCCACCACACCACAGAGGGGAAGGGGGGGTTAAAATGGAAGGGAAGGTTCCACTCTATGTACCTGTAGCTCTGACATTTATGCTGCCACCTTCTGTTGAACAATGCACATTACACATAATAAACAGTTACAAAATAGAGAATGCACATAGTGAAGAACCTGCAATAAATACGTATGATGACATAGGGTTAACCAATAAAGACACTAGTGAGGTGCAGAAGTGGTAATGCCACTTTGGGGCGTTAAATACTCCCTTACTTAAAAACCAAGCCATCCTTGGCTTGTGCTTAGGGTATAAATATATATACATACAGATGTAGCATCGCTAGCGCTCCTATTTTTCCCATATCGTTGCTTACGAAGGGCGAGTTCTCCTACTTCTCCCCGAACTATATCTGCAATACAGAAAAAGGCCAGTAGATGGCAGTGTCAACCTAAAGTAGTAATGACACTACACTATACTCTGACCGATCCTCCTCTTCAACCTACCCACACATCTCATGCATGAAAAGTTCTGATCCCTAGAGTCTGTGACTGTGGGGATCAGGGATCAGATGCTTGTTAAGTATATATTACCCTATTTCAGGATAAAAGACCATAAGTAAAAGAAAGATTAATAATTCAGTATAGGATCTTCATATATATATATATATAGTTATTAGTATTTATTAGTATATATTAATTTATTAGTATACAGTATTAGTACATTGGCCATCAAAAGATCCATGCACTGTAATCCTGACAGCCGGACATGAGGGGCGACTGAGCACCCCAGTGTTAGCGACGGAGGGGAGCCCAGGGTAGGGATTATGGTAGCTGGTATCAGGGAAGAGTAATCTGAGCTCTGACAGCGGGGAGAAACAAACAAAATAGGGCAGCGCTCAGGTGTAGCCCCGCTCCCTTTGTAATGCCGCTACAGATCCCTCCACTGCCAGCAGCAGGATGCACTGTCCAGTGCCAGCAATCTGCATTTTATATATATATAATCCTGCGATATGATAATAAAAAATCTCATATCATACATGTTAAGTCAAAAATCATGTGGTCTCCTTTATGTTGGGGAGACCACTTGTGACATGAAGACACGTTTAAACAATCACAGGTTCTCAATTAGTCAAAAAAGAAAAGATCTGCCAGTCCCTAAACATTTTGTGGAGGCCAATCACAAGGAGAGGGACCTTAAATTTATGATAGTGGATGAAATCACCCCGTCCAGAAGGGGAGGTGATAGGACACTGGCTCTCAAACAGAGAGAGCTTAGATGGATCCATCGCCTCAATACTTTGAGACCTGGTGGTCTCAATGTTGATTTTAAGTGGAGTGTGATATAAGATGGGGCTGTCTATCGGCCCTGGATTGACCCTCTTCTGGTCGTGCCCTGGTGATATGTGAAGTCGATTTGTGTCATTTATCATTATATAACTGACTTGGATTACTGTATTTACAGTTTCCTTATATCCACTGTTCTAAATAATATATTTCTGTTTTCTTTCTCTAGATTTCTGTCATTTATGCGGCGTTGTTTATGGATGGAGGGCGCGGTTTTCTACGCTCCTCCGTTGAGAATTTGGTGATGGGGGAGATCCATGGGGCGTTAAAGTATTTGTTACATCATACATCATGTGGGTTAACTGTATGGGGTTGTTTGTCTCATGAGTGGTGGTTTCTCTAATTGTCTCACTCTATAGATCCAGGGGACGGTTTTTGGGTTTGGGGTTTACGGGCATAGACGTGTCCTTGACCCCTTACCCTGTATGGACCTGTGGTCGTGTCGTGAGAATGACTGGACCGCTGGCCTTTGTTCCCCTGCTCTATATTAGTATGGCACAGACTTTGAAGGTGTTTCTTCTTAGTGCCGATATACTTACCACGTTCACTCTACTCTCTAAACCTGGATACAGTTGCCGTATGGGGGTGTTCATATGCTCCCGTTTGTTTGTCTTTCTGATTCTTTTGGTTTTTCTGAATTTTCTGATTATGTGCCCCTTGTTTTCTCTCCCGTCTCCTCTTGTTCTTATCTGGCCGCGCCGGCCCACTTTTCAAGCAGGGGCTTGTCGCTGTCTGCGGTGTTTGGCTTGTGGTTGCTATGGTAACGACGCCGGTGGTGCCGACGTCGTTGCCTGGCGACGCTTGCCTCGCGTCGCCTGCGTGACTTGGCCCGACGCCTCCCCTGGACTGGTCATGTGACTGTCTGGTTGGTCATGTGCTTGTTCACGTGTCCGCTGACGTCGTCGCTGGGCTGTGTCTGTGTGGTGTGACGTTGCTTGGATCTTGGGCATGCGCGGTCTGATTGTGAGGACGCGGATTCTTGGCGCCCTTGTTCATGCACCGCCGTGTGAGTTTTTAACTTTATCTGATTATGATCACTTTGAATATTGATACACAGGTGATATCGCATTATAATGATGTGTCCTATTGTCACTAATTAATGCACTAGTATGTTTGTATTACGATGATTAATTTTCTATATGATGTATTATATCTTGTGAAACACAATTGATGTAACCTTCACAATTTTGACATGTTTATTATATTCTATATATGTTTTTATCTTTGATATATTTTTAATTGAATTATTGTCACTTCATTTTTGTGCTATGCATTGTGGGTATATATACCCTGATATGACACTATGTTGTATGCTTGAGAAAGACGGCATTGAGCGGTTGAAACGTTGCAGAGGGGAATAAAGATCCACCATTCTTTCACCTTATTTGGAGTGCTATGAGAAAATAAGGATTGCGCTGCAGGAGAGTATTCTTATTGTATTCAAGTCCAAGGATATTGGTGTTCTATAGACTATGGAAATCTTCAGGCAAACAAGTTCATCTATACACATCCAACTCAGCTATGGTGTGGAAATCTGAAAAAAATAGAAACCGCACTATGGTGTAGTAACTTCTCAGAGGAGGTGTCGCCTGTGAACAGGTTATACTCACAAGACTCAGATGGTATTAGGCATCACAAGCAGGCTCAGCGATGTCATCCACCATGGAACTTCATGCATTGAAGTGAAGGTAAAGCTGAAATGGTCAGAAGGACGCAGGCATGCACTGCGGCTGGTAGATGTTCAATTAGCCTTGGATGTCACCTTCTAAACCGCACGGACAGGGTGCTTTACCGCTTGTATAGAATCTTGCAAAGCTCCACGTTCCCAAAGAAGGAAAAACTCCTTTCACAGGATATCACCAGACTCTCCACTTTTCAGGTTCTCAAAGAAAGGAGGTCAACCAATGAAGTACGTACCACAGTGTTAAATGAAAAAGATTTATTATACTCACAAAAAACACAAGTATAGGAGCGAGTTACAAAAATTACACAGTGCCCGACCCGGGTTTCGCCATGATGCTTCGTCTGGGACGTGTGTTGGTAAGTGGATGCAGCTGAAAATAAAGGATCTGGGGAACCTCCCCTGTTGGGCGTCGTTAAAAATCTTAAAATAGCAAAAGCAATATATTCCATAATATATATACATAGGGATGAGCGAACCCGAACTGTATAGTTCGGGTTCGTACCGAATTTTGGGGTGTCCGTGACACGGACCCGAACCCGAACATTTTCGTAAAAGTCCGGGTTCGGGTTCAGTGTTCGGCGCTTTCTTGGCGCTTTTTGAAAGGCTGCAAAGCAGCCAATCAACAAGCGTCATACTACTTGCCCCAAGAGGCCATCACAGCCATGCCTACTATTGGCATGGCTGTGATTGGCCAGTGCAGCATGTGACCCAGCCTCTATATAAGCTTGGGTTACGTAGCGCTGCACGTCACTCTGCTGATTCAAGCATAGGGAGAGGTTGCAGCTGCGACGTTAGGGCGAGATTAGGCAGATTAACTCCTCCAAAAGACTTCATTCAGTGATCGATCTCCAGCTGTGGATCATTGAAGTGCTAATATCGACTTGCTCCCTTTTTTTAGGCTGCCCAGAGCGTTTTTAGATCACTTTTTTCTGGGGTGATCGGCGGCCATTTTGTGGCTTGTGGTGCGCCAGTACAAGCTATCACCAAGTGTATTTAACCATCAATAGTGTAGTTATTTTTTGCTATATCCTACATCAGCTGCAGGCTGAGCCTGTGTCACCGAAGTGCATTTAACCATCAACAGTCTGGTTAATTTTTGGCCATATACTACATCAGCTGCAGGCTGAGCCTGTGTCACCCAAGTGCATTTAACCATCAATAGTGTGGTTATTTTTTGGCCATATACTACATCAGGGGCAAGTTGAGCCTGTCACCCAGCGCCTAAAAAATAGACCTGACATTTCTATTCAACCAAATCTGTACTGTTTTAGCTGGTCAAGTTATTTGTAGTGACCGTAAAAGCAGACTTTTTGTTCTGGGTTGAAAAACTATTCCCAAATTTGCCATTCTCAAAATAACTAGTTTCTGCTATATGAGGCCTACTTGAAATCTATCCCAAAAAGAATATCTTAGATTCAAGGTGCTGATAGTGTCATTCAGAAAAACTTAACACACACGCTACCGTGCAGATACAAGTCTAATTCTGTGATTAAACCTATACCTGTCACACAGCGCAAAAAAAAATAGGCCTCACATTTCTATTCAACCAATTCTGTACTGTTTTAGCTGGTCAAGTTATTTGTAGTGACCGTAAAAGCACAGTTTTTGTTCTGGGGTGAAAAACTATTCCCCAATTTGCCATTCTCAAAATTGTGGTGAACGGGAACAATGAGGAAAACATCTAATAAGGGACGCGTACGCGGAAGTGAACATGGTCGTGGTGGTGTTAGTGGATCCTCTGGTGCTGGGAGAGGACGTGGCCGTTCTGCCACAGCCACACGTCCTAGTGAACCAACTACCTCAGGTCCCAGTAGCCAGCAGAATTTACAGCGATATTTGGTGGGGCCCAATGCCGTTCTAAGGATGGTAAGGCCTGAGCAGGTACAGGCATTAGTCAATTGGGTGGCCGACAGTGGATCCAGCACGTTCACATTATCTCCCACCCAGTCTTCTGCAGAAAGCGCACAGATGGCGCATAAAAACCAAGCCCATCGGTCTGTCACATCACCCCCATGCATATCAGGGAAACTGTCTGAGCCTCAAGTTATGCAGCAGTCTCTTATGCTGTTTGAAGACTCTGCTGCCAGGGTTTCCCAAGGGCATCCACCTAGCCCTTCCCCAGGGGTGGAAGAGATAGAATGCACTAACACACAACCACTTATGTTTCCTGATGATGAGGACATGGGAATACCACCTCAGCACGTCTCTGATGATGACGAAACACAGGTGCCAACTGCTGCGTCTTTCTGCAGGGATCAAGACTGGGTGGAAGACGATGCAGGGGACGATGAGGTCCTAGACCCCACATGGAATGAAGGTCGTGCCACTGACTTTCAGAGTTCGGAGGAAGAGGCAGTGGTGAGACCGAGCCAACAGCGTAGCAAAAGAGGGAGCAGTGGGCAAAATCAGAACACCCGCTGCCAAGAGACTCCGCCTGCTACTGACCGCCGCCATCTGGGACCGAGCACCCCAAAGGCAGCTTCAAGGAGTTCCCTGGCATGGCACTTCTTCAAACAATGTGCTGACGACAAGACCCGAGTGGTTTGCACGCTGTGCCATCAGAGCCTGAAGCGAGGCATTAACGTTCTGAACCTTAGCACAACCTGCATGACCAGGCACCTGCATGGAAAGCATGAACTGCAGTGGAGTACACACCTTAAAAACAAGGAAGTCACTCAGGCTCCCCCTGCTACCTCTTCTGCTGCTGCCGCCTCGGCCTCTTCTGCTGCTGCCGCCGCCTCGGCCTCTTCCTCCGCCTCTGGAGGAACGTTGGCACCTGCCTCCCAGCAAACATGGGATGTACCACCAACACCACCACCTGCGTCACCAAGCATCTCAACCATGTCACACGGCAGCGTTCAGCTCTCCATCTCACAAACATTTGAGAGAAAGTGTAAATTCCCACCTAGCCACCCTCGATCCCTGGCCCTGAATGCCAGCATTTCTAAACTACTGGCCTATGAAATGCTGTCATTTAGGCTGGTGGACACAGACAGCTTGAAACAGCTCATGTCGCTTGCTGTCCCATAGTATGTTGTTCCCAGCCGGCACTACTTCTCCAAGAGAGCCGTGCCTTCCCTGCACAACCAAGTATCCGATAAAATCAAGTGTGCACTGCGCAACGCCATCTGTGGCAAGGTCCACCTAACCACAGATACGTGGACCAGTAAGCACGGCCAGGGACGCTATATCTCCCTAACTGCACACTGGGTAAATGTAGTGGCGGCTGGGCCCCAGGCGGAGAGCTGTTTGGCGCACGTCCTTCCGCCGCCAAGGATCGCAGGGCAACATTCTTTGCCTCCTGTCTCCTCCTCCTCCTACTCAGCTTCCTCCTCCTCTTCTTGCACCTGCTCATCCAGTCAGCCACACACCTTCACCACCAACTTCAGCACAGCCCGGGGTAAACGTCAGCAGGCCGTTCTGAAACTCATATGTTTGGGGGACAGGCCCCACACCGCACAGGAGTTGTGGCGGTGTATAGAACAACAGACCGACGAGTGGTTGCTGCCGGTGAGCCTCAAGCCCGGCCTGGTGGTGTGCAATAATGGGCGAAATCTCGTTGCAGCTCTGGGACTAGCCGGTTTGACGCACATCCCTTGCCTGGCGCATGTGCTGAATTTGGTGGTGCAGAAGTTCATTCGCAACTACCCCGACATGTCAGAGCTGCTGCATAAAGTGCGGGCCGTCTGTTCGCGCTTCCGACGTTCACACCCTGCTGCTGCACATCTGTCTGCGCTACAGCGTAACTTCGGCCTTCCTGCTCACCGCCTCATATGCGATGTGCCCACCAGGTGGAACTCCACCTTGCACATGCTGGACAGACTGTGCGAGCAGCAGCAGGCCATAGTGGAGTGTCA
Organism: Bufo bufo; assembly: GCF_905171765.1. Lineage (NCBI taxonomy): Eukaryota > Metazoa > Chordata > Amphibia > Anura > Bufonidae > Bufo > Bufo bufo. The sequence continues at coordinate 828,083,547 of NC_053389.1, forward strand.
GCTGCTGCACGCACGGGTCAGTCGCACTGCGGAACAGCACCACTTCACCACCAATGACTGGGCCTCCATGCGAGACCTGTGTGCCCTGTTGCGCTGTTTCGAGTACTTCACCAACATGGCCAGTCGCGATGACGCCGTTATCAGCGTTACAATACCACTTCTATGTCTCCTTGAGAAAACACTTAGCGCGATGATGGAAGAGGAGGTGGCCCAGGAGGAGGAGGAGGAAGAGGGGTCATTTTTAGCACTTTCAGGCCAGTCTCTTCGAAGTGACTCAGAGGGAGGTTTTTTGCAACAGCAGAGGCCAGGTACAAATGTGGCCAGACAGGGCCCACTACTGGAGGACGAGGATGAGGAGGAGGTGGAGGAGGATGAGGATGAAGCATGTTCACAGCGCGGTGGCACCCAACGCAGCTCGGGCCCATCATTGGTGCGTGGCTGGGGGGAAACGCAGGACGATGACGATACGCCTCCCACAGAGGACAGCTTGTCCTTACCTCTGGGCAGCCTGGCACACATGAGCGACTACATGCTGCAGTGCCTGCGCAACGACAGCAGAGTTGCCCACATTTTAACATGTGCGGACTACTGGGTTGCCACCCTGCTGGATCCACGGTACAAAGACAATGTGCCCACCTTACTTCCTTCACTGGAGCGTGATAGGAAGATGCGCGAGTACAAGCGCACGTTGGTAGACGCGCTACTGAGAGCATTCCCAAATGTCACATGGGAACAAGTGGAAGCCCAAGGCGAAGGCAGAGGAGGAGCAAGAGGTCGCCAAAGCAGCTGTGTCACGGCCAGCTCCTCTGAGGGCAGGGTTAGCATGGCAGAGATGTGGAAAAGTTTTGTCACCACGCCACAGCTAACTGCACCACCACCTGATACGGAACGTGTTAGCAGGAGGCAACATTTCAATAACATGGTGGAACAGTACCTGTGCACACCCCTCCACGTACTGACTGATGGTTCGGCCCCATTCAACTTCTGGGTCTCCAAATTGTCCACGTGGCCAGAGCTAGCCTTTTATGCCTTGGAGGTGCTGGCCTGCCCGGCGGCCAGCGTTTTGTCTGAACGTGTATTCAGCACGGCAGGGGGCGTCATTACAGACAAACGCAGCCGCCTGTCTACAGCCAATGTGGACAAGCTGACGTTCATAAAAATGAACCAGGCATGGATCCCACAGGACCTGTCCATCCCTTGTGCAGATTAGATATTAACTACCTCCCCTTAACAATATATTATTCTACTCCAGGGCACTTCCTCATTCAATCCTATTTTTATTTTCATTTTACCATTATATTGCGGGGCAACCCAAAGTTGAATGAACCTCTCCTCTGTCTGGGTGCCGGGGCCTAAAAATATCTGACAGTGGCCTGTTCCAGTGGTGGGTGACATGAAGCCTGATTCTCTGCTATGACATGGAGACTGATTCTCTGCTGACATGAAGCCAGATTCTCTGCTATGGGACCTCTCTCCTCTGCCTGGGTGCCTGGGCCTAAATATGTGACAGTGGTCTGTTCCAGTGGTGGGTGACGTGAAGCCTGATTCTCTGCTATGACATGAAGACTGATTCTCTGCTGACATGAAGCCTGAATCTCTGTTATGGGACCTCTCTCCTCTGTCTGGGTGCCGGGGTCTAAAAATATCTGACAGTGGCCTGTTCCAGTGGTGGGTGACATGAAGCCTGATTCTCTGCTATGACATGAAGCCTGATTCTCTGCTATGACATGAAGACTGATTCTCTGCTGACATGAAGCCTGAATCTCTATTATGGGACCTCTCTCCTCTGTCTGGGTGCCGGGGCCTAAAAATATCTGACAGTGGCCTGTTCCAGTGGTGGGTGACATGAAGCCTGATTCTCTGCTATGACATGAAGACTGATTCTCTGCTATGACATGAAGCCAGATTCTCTGCTATGAGACCTCTCTCCAATTGATATTGGTTAATTTTTATTTATTTTATTTTTATTTTAATTCATTTCCCTATCCACATTTGTTTGCAGGGGATTTAACTACATTTTGTTGCCTTTTGCAGCCCTCTAGCCCTTTCCTGGGCTGTTTTACAGCCTTTATAGTGCCGAAAAGTTCGGGTCCCCATTGACTTCAATGGGGTTCGGGTTCGGGACGAAGTTCGGGTCGGGTTCGGATTCCGAACCCGAACATTTCCGGGAAGTTCGGCCGAACTTCTCGAACCCGAACATCCAAGTGTTTGCTTAACTCTAATTATGGGTGATCCCGCCTTCTCAGAGTTCCTTTCTCCATGACCTCACACGTGCAGCAGCCATTTTAGTAAAAAATGTGATTCATTACCATGATGTGTGAGGAAATTCATATTCGGTGCAATAGAATTTTTCCTGAAATTCGGATCAAATTCCACTTCGTCAACTTCGATTCTCAAATTATTATTATTATTATTATTTTTTTTTTTTTTTAAGTAGTGTGCTATACTTGACTAAATTACTGAAGACAATTCTCTTTTTGTTAATTGTTCTGTGTATTTTGAGGCAACAGTAGGAAATCCCCACAGACTTGTTTTCCTTCTTGTACCACGTCTGCTTACATATATATATATACCGTATGAAGTGAGTCATTTTGCTTTTATTAATGCTATTGCATGTAAAACAGTTGCAGATCCTCATACACCGCATGCTTCTATGTTATAATAAGCTACATTTACCTCCATGATGTCTTTGTATTCATACTTGCACTGATTCTTTTTACTGTTGAGAGAACACATTCATTTTCATTCTACGAGAAGAAATATGAAATTATCTGAGGTAAGTGCTAGGAGACAGAAGGTGGAGTTGACACATCACATTTTCTCAAAAAGGTCTGGAATCTGCACTGAAATCCCATGAAAATGTAAACTATTTTTATAAACCTCAAGCAGAAAAAAAAATCCACAACAGTTTCTAGACACACTACGAATACAGTACAGACCAAAAGTTTGGACACACCTTCTCATTCAACGAGTTTTCTTTATTTTCATGACTATGAAGGCATCAAAACTATGAATTAACACATGTGGAATTATACACATAACAAACAAGTGTTAAACAACTGAAAATTTGTCATATTCTAGGTTCTTCAAAGTAGCCACCTTTTGCTTTGATTACTGCTTTGCACACTCTTGGCATTCTCTTGATGAGCTTCAAGAGGTAGTCCCCTGAAATGGTCTTCCAACAGTCTTGAAGGAGTTCCCAGAGATGCTGAGCACTTGTTGGCCCTTTTGCCTTCACTCTGCGGTCCAGCTCACCCCAAACCATCTCAATTGGGTTCAGGTCCGGTGACTGTGGAGGCCAGGTCATCTGGCGCAGCAGCCCATCACTCTCCTTCATGGTCAAATAGCCCTTACTTTCAATGTTTTCCCAATTTTTCGGCTGACTGACTGACCTTCATTTCTTAAAGTAATGATGGCCACTCGTTTTTTCTTTACTTAGCTGCTTTTTTCTTGCCATAATACCAATTCTAACAGTCTATTCAGTAGGACTATCAGCTGTGTATCCACCTGATTTTTCCTTAACGCAACTGATGGTCCCAACCCCATTTATAAGGCAAGAAATCCCACTTATTAAACCTGACAGGGCACACCTGTGAAGTGAAAACCATTTCAGGGGACAACCTCTTGAAGCTCATCAAGAGAATGCCAAGAGTGTGCAAAGCAGTGATCAAAGCAAAAGGTGGCTACTTTGAAGAACCTAGAATATGACATATTTTCAGTTGTTTCACACTTGTTTGTTATGTATATAATTCCACATGTGTTAATTCATAGTTTTGATGCCTTCAGTGTGAATCTACAATTTTCATAGTCATGAAAATAAAGAAAACTTTTTGAATGAGAAGGTGTGTCCAAACTTTTGGTCTGTACTGTATGTATCAAATGTTTGTCACCCATTTTGTGGCCCAAACCACCATAGGATCTGCGTCACAATCTACATGTGACTTGCGCCAATTTAGTTGTACTTGGTGTGAAATTAGCCTTCTAGTAGACAACAGACTGGAAGCAAATATCCAATAGATTATGCTCCAAACAGGGGGGATTTATCATGCCTAGAATTTAAAAAGTCACAAGATAGGTCTTCTGAGCCTTTTTGGGGGCTTATTTCTACCAGAAAAATGTGCGTCTTTTCTTGAAATGTGTAGAGGGGCACGGTTAGCTATGGTAACTTGTTTCACTATAGATTTATAAAGTTGTAAAGAAGTAAAAAATAAAAAAACTCACTCCAGTAGCAAGTGGTGTTGAGAAACTATTTCTAGACAAAAGTGTAAGGTATAAAGATGTGCCAAGTTTATCAGTGTGCAACAGGTGATACATTTGCCATAAGGTACGCTAATTCAGACTCAAACAAAACTGTCTAAAAATATTACACTCATGGTAAGTCTCCTGCATTCAGCTTTCATGATGGTTTTGCATGTTTTTAGGCATTTTTCATAAAAATAAAAAAGCAAAAATGTGACATAAAGAGAAGCGGAAGCAACAAATGAAATACCGTATTTTTTGCCCTATAAGATGCACCGGCCCATAAGACGCACCTAGGTTTTAGAGGAGGACAATAAGAAAAAAACTTTTTTCATTAGACCTGCAGTCAGATCAAACCAGCAGTCAGACCCCTAATGTTAATCAGACCTCAGCTCACAACCCCTATAAGACCCCCAATGTCAATAAGACCCCAATAAGACCTCCAATCAGACCTCAGATAAGAGCCCCATGCCTCTCACTAGCCCCCATATGCCTCTCATCAGCCCCTATGCCTCTCACCAGCCCCATTTGAGTCCTCATGCCTCTTATCAGCCCCCATATGAGCCTCCATTCCTCTCATCAGCCCCCATATGAGCCCCCATGCCTCTCATCAGCACCCATGCCACAGATAACTTAAAATAAAAAAAATAAAAAACACTTACCTCTCTTGCTCCGGATGACACTGTTCCTCACTTACAGCGCAATCCTCCCCAGCCTTCCGTCAGCTGTACGGTGAACTGGTGCGCACACCGTGAGGCCACAGAGCGCCCTCACACTGTGCACAGCCACAGCACAGAGGACTGCAGAGGACCAGGAAGTGGTGAGTACAGAGCCTTCAACACTTCCCGGTTGTCCTGTACTAATGAACGCTTCTATAATGGAAGTGCTCATTAGTATTCGCCCCATAAGACTTTTCGGGAAAAAAATGTGTCTTATGGGACAAAAAATACGGTACTATTTTTAAAAACCAAATCATGCTTCCCTTGTCATGTCCTGTGGTTCATCAGTAAACCAGGTAACGCTATTCAAGTTCATCTTCAGTTTGTGTATGATGACAGCTGTTTGACAGTGGACCTTGTAGCCCAAATTATGCAAACATTTTAGGCACATTATATGAAATGTTTTTTTTAATTAAAATTTTTACATTTTTATTTTTCTTCCCTTTCAGCCAAGAGTCATAACTTTTTACATTTTCCTCTCACGTGGCCATATGTGGGCTTGTTTTTTGTGGGACAAGTTGTGTATTTTAATATCAGCATTTAATTTACTGTGAACAAAAAAATATATATTTATATATACACACACAGTATGTATATATACATTTCAATAAATTAGAATATCATAAAAAAGTTAATTTCAGTTATTCAAAAAAATGAAACTGATATATTCTATAGATGCATTACACACCAAGAGATCTATTTCAAGTGTTTATTTATTGTAATGTTTGGCTTACAGCTAATGAAAACCCAAAAGTCAAGATCTCAGAAAATTAGAATATTATATAAGGCCAATTAAAAAAAATATTTTTTTTATACAGAAAGGTTGGCCTACTGAAAAGTCTGTCCAGTATATGCACTCAATATTTGGTTGGGGCTACTTTTGCATGAATTATTGTATCAATGTGGCATGGCATGGCGGCGATCGACCTGTGGCACTGCTGAGGTGTTATGGAAGTCCAGGTTGTTTGGTAGCGGCCTTCTGCTCATCTGCATTTTTGGGTCTGGTGTCTTATAGATTCTCTATGGTGTTTAGGTCAGGTGAGTTTGCTGGCCTTTTGTGCCTTAACCTCCTTGTGGAAGGTGTCAATGTCTTCTGGACAACTGTCAAGTCAACCCATTTTCCAGCATCGTTCTCTGAAGTGCAGGTGTATGGAAGGTAACCACTGGAGCCAATCACTGTCTTCAGCATTGGACCTCTGAAGACAATGATTGGCTGCAGCAGTCACGTGCCACATACCAACACATTTGGAGATATGCTTTACAACAGCCACATAGACTAGGCAGCAGTACTCTCGGACTGACTCTGTGACTTCTGTAGGAGACTTTTCTCGGCATGCTCTGTGACTTATTCACATGGAATGTGGGCAAATAAGCTGTGACATTATCTATTGTGATTGGTGGATCATATGCTATCTATCTATCTATCTCTATCTATCTAGGTGTTATCTGTTATTGTAATCCCTCCTATGATGATAATGAGTAGAGATGAGCGAAGTTATCAAAAATGTTATTCGGTTGCTTAGCCAGATTTCACAAAAAATTTGTTTCGTTACAAATTACTTTGTCATGAATTATATTCCATTGTATGTAACGGGTGCAATGACAGGGAACGTCGATTGCACCTCCCCCCCATCATTGAACCCCTCAGAAGGGGACCAAAGGTAATTACAGAACTAGTTAATGTAAACAATGTTTCAATCTTTCATCTTACTCTTCCCACTTTTACAAAATCTCTTGAAATACCCCCACATCCATTCAACCAGCAAGGAACTGTTCTTCTCTTCCTCCATCTTACCTTCTCATCTGTCCACTTCCACAAACCTGTTTGGCAACATAAAACACTTCCTTCCCAAACACATACAGATACCTCCTGCCCTCTCTTATTCTGACCTACTAACACTTTCTCTGCTTCTCCTTTATTAGTAACATACAGTTGCAAGAAAAAGTATGTGAACCCTTTGGAATGATATGGATTTCTGCACAAGTTGGTCATAAAATGTGATCTGATCTTCATAGAAGTCACAACAATAGACAATCACAGTCTGCTTAAACTAAAAACACACAAAGAATTAAATGTTACCATGTTTTTATTGAACACACCATGTAAACATTCACAGTGCAGGTGGAAAAAGTATGTGAACCCTTGGATTTAATAACTGGTTGAACCTCCTTTGGCCGCAATAACTTCAACCAAACATTTCCTGTAGTTGCAGATCAGACGTGCACAACGGTCAGGAGTAATTCTTGACCATTCCTCTTTACAGAACTGTTTCAGTTCAGCAATATTCTTGGGATGTCTGGTGTGAATCGCTTTCTTGAGGTCATGCCGCAGCATCTCAATCGGGTTGAGGTCAGGACTCTGACTGGGCCACTCCAGAAGGCGTATTTTCTTCTGTTTAAGCCATTTTGTTGTTGATTTACTTCTATGCTTTGGGTCGTTGTCCTGTTGGAACACCCATCTTCTGTTGAGCTTTAGCTGGTGGACAGATGGCCTTAAGTTCTCCTGCAAAATGTCTTGATAAACTTGGGAAGTAATTTTTCCTTCGATGATAGCAATCCGCCCAGGCCCTGACGCAGCAAAGCAGCCCCAAACCATGATGCCCCCACCACCATACTTTACAGTTGGGATGAGGTTTTGATGTTGGTGTGCTGTACCTCTTTTTCTCCACACATAGTGTTGTGTGTTTCTTCCAAACAACTCAACTTTGGTTTCATCTGTCCACAGAATATTTTGCCAGTACTGCTGTGGAACATCCAGGTGCTCTTGTGCAACTGTAAACATGCAGCAATGTATCGTTTGGACAGAAGTGGCTTCCTCTGTGGTATCCTCCCATGAAATCCATTCTTGTTTAGTGTTTTACGTATCGTAGATTCACTAACAGGGATACTTTTGTAAGTCTTTAGCTGACACTCTAGGATTCTTCTTCACCTCATTGAGCAGTCTGCGCTGTGCTCTTGCAGTCATCTTTACAGGACGGCCACTCCTAGGGAGAGTAGCAGCAGTGCTGAACTTTCTCCATTTATAGACAATTTGTCTTACCGTGGACTGATGAACAGCAAGGCTTTTGGAGATACTTTTATAACCCTTTCCAGCTTTATGCAAGTCAACAATTCTTAATTGTAGGTCTTCTGAGAGCTCTTTTGTGTGAGGCATCATTTACATCAGGCAATGCTTCTTGTGAAAAGCAAACCCAGAACTGGTGTGTGTTTTTTATAGGCAGGGCAGCTGTAACCAACACCTCCAATCTCATCTCATTGATTGGACTCCAGTTGGCTGACACCTCACTCCAATTAGCTCTTGGGGATGTCATTAGTCTAGTGGTTCACATACTTTTTCCACCTGCACTGTGAATGTTTACATGGTGTGTTCAATAAAAACATGGTAACATTTAATTCTTTGTGTGTTATTAGTTTAAGCAGACTGTGATTGTCTATTGTTGTGACTTAGATGAAGATCAGATCAGATTTTATGACTAATTTGTGCAGAAATCCATATCATTCCAAAGGGTTCACATACTTTTTCTTGCAACTGTAGTATATAAGGCCGAAAAAAGACATCTGTCCATCCAGTTTAGCCTGTTATCCTGCAAGTTGATCCAGAGGAAGGCAAAAAAAAACCCTGTGAGGTAGAAGCCAATTTTCCCCACTTTAGGGGGGGGAAAAATTCCTTCCCGACTCCAATCAGGCAATCAGAATAACTCCCTGGATCAATGACCTCTCTCTAGTAGCTATAGCCTGTAATATTATTACACTCCAGAAATACATCCAGGCCCCTCTTGAATCCCTTTATTGTACTCACCATCACCACCTCCTCAGGCAGAGAGTTCCATAGTCTCACTGCTCTTACCGTAAAGAATCCTTTTCTATGTTTGTGTACAAACCTGGTTATTGCTGGTGATATCTCTCCAAATCCTGGCTCCCCTCAGCAAATCCCCACTATCACCTCTACCTTCTACTACAAATCTCCTTCTATAAATGTCTGCAACCCCTTAAACCTAATCACCATTCCTCTGACCTCCGCTCCCTTGGTTCCTCTTTTAGGAGCATTATGGAATGCAAGCTCTGTCTGTAACAAACTGTCCTACATTCATAACCTTCGTCATTTCTCGACAACTTTCCTTTTTGGGTCTCACAGAAACATGACTGACACCCTCTGACACCTCCTCCCCTGCTGCACTCTCTTATAGTGGATTTAATTTCACTCCCCCCCCTCCCCCGCCCGCCCCGGCTGCAAACATGGTGGAGGAGTTGATCTTCTCCTATCAGACACCTGCTCCCACAGCCCTACTCCATTTCCACCCTCCATTACACTCACTTCATTTGAAGTACACTCTTTTCACATCTACTCTCCTTCAACCTCCAAGAACAGATGTAGCAGGGTCAGCACTCAAGCTCTTAACTCAAATTTCTTAACTCATTGCGTTACCTTGAGACAAAAGCCATTGAAAAGCAATTGAAGGTGTTTGGTTAACGCATGTAGTTTAGATAACACGTCTCATAAATAGGGTTGAGCGAACCCGAACTGTAAAGTTCGGGTTCGTACTGAACTTTAGGATTTTTGGACCCCGGACCCGAACATTTTCGTAAAAGTTTCAGTTCGGTGTTCGCCGCTTTCTTGGCGCTTTTTGAAAGGCTGCACAGCAGCCAATCAACAAGCGTCATACTACTTGCCCCAAGAAGCCATCACAGCCATGCCTACTAATGGCATGGCTGTGATTGGCCAGAGCAGCGTGTGACCCAGGCTCTATATAAGCTTGAGTCACGTAGCGCTGCACGTCACTCTGCCGTTACCAGTGTAGGGAGAGGATGCTGCTGGACGGGTGATTTCAGGGAGAGAATAGGAGAGAATCTAACTCAGCGATCTACAGAGAAATAGTTGTGTGGGTGCAGGGCACTATCGTTTTACCCTGCTCTGAGGCCATTGACCAAAAATACTAACTTATAGAATTCTGTTAGTTAGGTGGGTGGCGGCGGCCATTTTATGCAAGCTCAGTGCACCAGCACTGCATCTGAGCTTTTGGGACATTGCAAATCACCATTTTTTGGGGGCAAACTACAACATCTAGATTAGTCAGTGTGCAATTTAAGCTAGAAATACACCCATCATTTTCTGGGATTTGAAAAACATCCTTTTTTTTTTTTCAAAAAACAGTATTTGCCAGATCTGCAAGTGTTAAATTCAAGCTAAATATATACAGCTTTCATATTCTGTTAGCAAAAAAAGACTATTTGGGCAATCTACAACATCTGGATTAGTCAGTGTGCAATTTAAGCTAGAAATACACCCATCAATTTCTGGGGTTTGAAAAACACACTTATTTGACAAAAAACACTACTTTCAGGCCTTGCAGCATCAGCACGTGTGACATTACAGGCTTATATACTGCTGTCAAATTCAGTTGTTAAACAAACAGTCGTTTGGGCTCCAAAAATCTAGTTGGCAGCCTTTGATGCGGATGTCATTGTGAGATACACCCTTAATACATTTGGGTTACATTCAGAGATTTTAAATACCACCTTCTAGTGCACCAATATTGAATTCAGGCCTACACTGGTTAAGGCCCTGTGAGATACACCCTCTACATACAGGGGTTTGAATCAGGGATTTGAATTACAGCCATTTGAAATACAGCCATTTGGTGCAAATAAATCTTTAATTAAAGGCCTAGTCTGTTTCAGGCCGTGTGAGATACACCCTTTACATACTGTCGTTCTTTTTTACTATTAATTAAACACCCATTTAGGGCAAGATCCTAAATTCAAAAATTATGAGGAGAGCGTCAAATAAGGGACGTGGCCCCGGTCGTGGTGCTGCTGGTGGAGCTCCTGTTGCAGGGAGAGGAAATGGTCGATCTGTGCCAGCTACACGCACAAGTGAAACACCTTTCTCAGGAGCAAGTAGGCGACAGAACCTGCAGCGGTATTTGGTCGGACCTAATGCTGCTCTACGAATGGTGAAGCCTGAACAATTACAGGTGATAGTAGATTGAGTTGCTGACAGTGTATCCAGTTCCTTCACATTGTCTCCCACCCAGTCTCCTGCTGAAAAACCACAGTTGACACCTGCAGCCGATGTCCATCAGTCTTTTACCTCACCCCCTTGCAAATCAGCCAAGCAGTCTGAGTCCCAAGTCATGCAGCAGTCTCTTCTGCTTTTTGATGACTCTGTTAGCAGGGTTTACCAGGGCCATTCACCTAGCCCTGCCCCAGAAGTGGAAGAGATTGAGTGCACCAATGCCCAACCACTTATTTTTCAAGATGAGTACATGGAAGGACCATCGCAGCACGTCTCGGATGATGTTGAAACACAGGTGCCAACTGCTGGGGCTTTAGAAAGTGTGCAGACCGACAAGGAAGTCAGGGGTGAAGACTGGGTGGAAGATGATGTGGAGGGCGATGAGGTCCTCAACCCCACATGGAATCAAGGTCATACGAGTGACCGATGTAGTTCAGAGGAAGAGGCGGAGGTCGCACAGAGCCACCAGCACAGCAGAAAAGGGAGCAGGATACAAAAGCGGGGCGGCCGTCCTCTAGACAGTACGCCTCCTACTGCCCACCGCAGCAAGGGACCGAGCACACCAAAGCCAGCTCCAAGAGTTCCCTGGTGTGGCAGTTCTTCAGACAATGTGCTGACGACAAGACACAATTCGTTTGCACGCTGTGCAATCAGAGCCTGAAGCGAGGCATTAACGTTCTCAACCTGAGCACAACCTGCATGACCAGGCATTTAAGTGCAAATCACGAGCTGCAGTGGAGTAGACACCTCAAAAACCAAGAAAGGTCTCTGGCTCCTCCTGCTTCCTCTTCTGCTGCAGTCGCGGCCTCTTCATCCACCTCTGGAGTGACAGTGCCACCTGGCACCCCACAAACAGAGAATCTGCCAGAAACACCAACACCTGGGTCACCAAGCATCTCCACAATGTCCCACGGAAGCGTTCAGCTCTCCATATGCCAAACACTGGAGAGGAAGAGGAAGCACCCCCCTACCCACCCGTGATCCCTAGCCCTGAATGCCAGCATTTCTAAATTACTTGCCTTTGAAATGCTGTCATTCCGTCTGGTGGAGACGGATAGTTTTAAAGGCCTTATGGCGGTGTCTGTCCCACAGTACGTCGTGCCCAGGCGCCACTACTTTACAAGGCGAGCCATCCCTTCCCTTCACAACCAAGTTGGGGACAAAATCAGGTGTGCACTGCGCAACGCCATCTGTGGCAAGGTGCAACTGACTACGGATACGTGTACCAGTAAGAACGGTCATGGCCGTTATATCTCCATAACAGCACACTGGGTAAATACAGTGGCGGCTGGGCCTAAGGCGTATAGCAGTTTGGCGCATGTCCTTCCACCACCGAGGATTGCAGGGCGCTTCAGTTTGCCTCCTGTTGCTTCCTCCTCCTACTCTGCTTCCTCATCCTCTACCAGCTCCTCATCCGGTCAGCGTAACACCTTCACCGCCAACTTCAGCACAGCCAGGGGTAAACGACAGCAGGCAGTTTTGAAACTCATCTGCTTAGGGAAAAAACCCCACACCGCGCAGGAGCTGTGGACGGGCCTTGAACAACAGATCGATGAGTGGTTGGTGCCAGTCAGCCTCAATCCAGGCCTGGTGGTGTGCGATAATGGGCGAAATCTCATAGCAGCTCTGGGAATAGCCAGTTCGACGCACATCCCTTGCCTGGCGCATGTGCTGAATTTGGTGGTGCAGAGATTCCTTAAAAATTACCCCGACATGTCAGAGCTGCTGCATAAAGTGCGGGCCGTCTGTGCGCGCTTTCGGCGTTCTCACCCTGCTGCTGCTCGCCTGTCAGCGCTGTAGCGTAACTTCGGCCTTTCCGCTCACCGCCTCATATGCGACGTGTCCACAAGATGGAACTCCACCTTGCACATGCTGGCCAGACTGTGCGAGCAGCAGCAGGCGATAGTGGAGTTTCAGCTGCAGCACGCACGGGTGAGTCGCCCGGCGGAACAGCACCACTTCACCACCAATGACTGGGCCTCCATGCGAGACATGTGTTCATTGTTGCGCTGTTTCGAGTACTCCACCAACATGGCCAGTGCCGATAACGCAGTTCTCAGTGTAACTATCCCACTTCTATGCCTCCTTGAAAAAACACTCCTGGCGATGATGGAAGAGGATGTGGCACAGGAGGAGGAGGAGGAGGAAGAGGGATCATTTTGTAGGGTTTCCGGCTAGTCATTCACAAGTGGCTCCGAGGGTGGGTTCCTGCACCCACAAACCCAAAGTGCACAATTGTCCAGCCAGGGCACAGTTCTGGAGGATGAGGAGGTGGAGGATGAGGAGGAGGAGATGCAGGAGGAGGAATTATGTTCACAGCAGGGTGGCACCCAGACCAGCTCATGGCCATCACTGGTGCGTGGCTGGGGGGATACAGAGGACACAGACGATACACCTCCCACAGAGGACAGCTTTTCATTGCCTCTGGGCAGCCTGGCACACATGAGCGATTACATGCTGCAGTGTCTCTGCAACGACCGCCGAGTTGCCCACATTCTAACTTGTGCTGATTACTGGGTGGCCACGCTGCTGGATCCCCGTTACAAGGACAACGTACCGTCCTTAATTCTCTCACTGGATCGTGATCAAAAGATGCGCGAGTACAAGCGCACGCTGGTAGACGCGCTGTTGGTGGCATTCCCATCTGACAGCGGGGGCACAGTGGAAGCACAAGGCAAAGGCAGAGGTCAAGGAAGAGGTCGCCAACGCAGCTGGGGCACCGCCAGCACCTCAGAAGGCAGGGTTAGCATGGCCGAAATATGGAAAAGCTTTGTCAGCACGCCACAACAACCAGCACCACCAGCTGATATGGAACGTCTGAGCAGGAGGCAGCATTTCACTAACATGGTGGAGCAGTATGTGTGCACACGCCTATATGTACTGAATGACTTGTCTTCCCCCTTCAACTTCTGGGTCTCCAAATTGGGCACATGGCCTGAGCTTGTCCTTTACGCCTTGGAGGTGCTGGCCTGCCCTGCAGCCAGTGTGTTATCTGAACGTGTATTTAGCACGGCAGGGGGCGTCATCACAGACAAGCGCAGCCGCCTGTCCAGAGTCAACGTGGACAAGCTCACGTTCATTAAAATGAACCAGGCCTGGATCCCACAGGACTTGTCTGTACCTTGTGCAGAATAGACATGTATACCACCATCAAACATACATGCTTGTACTCAAGTCAAGTGCAATGATTCTTTGTTTTCTTTTTCTTTATTTGTCCTAATATTTTGGGGGCTACCTACCCCAATAAAAAATAAAAAAACATTGTTGGCTACCTCCTCCTCCTCCATTGCTGCCTCCACCTACAACACCACATTCACCGCCTCCTCAACCTCCGACTCCATATCCACCTCCTTCTCTGAGTTGCAGGTTAATAATTTGTAATTTTTAGTTATTTTATTTTATTTTATTTTAAAGGGTTTCTACCACCACATTTTGACATAGCAGATCGCTAGTGTCTGCTGTACCTATCCATATTACTGTAATACCTTTCTCTGCAGCAGTTACCCTAAAAAAACAACTTTTATTGCTATGCAAATGAGCCTCTAGGTGGCGATCCAGGCACAGGTAGCGGTCTGACAGTCACTGCGCCTGCGCCGAATACAGACACACACGGAGCAGGCACGAGAATTCACACGCGATGGATGCGATGGAGGCTGCCAATCTAGAGGAGATGGGCGGGCTGGAGGGACGAGCTAAGCCGCAGACATGGTGAGTAGACGGAGCCTCTAGGTGCTGAAAAGACGCCCCCATAGCACTTAGAGGCTCATTTGCATAGCAATAAAAGTTTGTTTTTTAGGGTAACCGCTGCAGAGAAAGGTTTTACAATAGCATGGTTAGATAGAGCAGACACTAGCAGATCGCTAGTGTCAGACAGCTAATTTGTTCAAAATATGGTAGTAGAAACCCTTTAAGTCATTTCCCTATCCACATTTGTTTGCAGAGCAGTTGCCATGCTCTTAAGCACATTTTACTGCCTTTTACATCCCTCTAGCCTTTTCAAGGACTATTTTATAGCCATTTTAATGCAAAAAAGTGCCAATTTTAGTGCCCTGAATTGAAAAAATTCTTCTTTTCAATTGTCGGGTGACATTTTACCATTTTTGGCGAATACAAACCCCTGCTGTGCCTGGGTGACAGGGGCCTAAATCTCTCAAAATCCTCTATTCTATTGCTGGGTGACATGAACCCCCTTTTGCCGTGAATGAACCCCTGCTCTGCATTGCTGACAGGGAACTAAATTTAGTGAAAACATCTGTTACTGATCGGAAGATGCGCGACTACAAGTGCACGCTGATGATAGCATTCCCATCTGACAGCGGGGGCACAGTAGAAGCACAAGGCGAAGGCAGAGGAGGAGGAAGAGGTCGCCAACGCAGCTGGGGCACCGCCAGCCAAAATGTGGAAAAGCTTTGTCAGCCTTGGAGGTGCTGACCTGCCCTGCAGCCAGTGTATAGTGTGAACGTGTGTTTAGCACGGCAGAGAGCATTATCACAGGCCGCAGCCAATGTGGACAAGCTTACGTTTATTAAAATGAACCAGGCATGGATCCCACAGGACTTGTCCGTACCTTGTGCAGAATAGACATTTATACCAGCCTCAACCATCCATTCTTGTACTGCACTTATTCTTAGTTTCATTTTGTTATATGTCCCAAAATTTTGGGGGATACTCCAATTTAAAAATGTCAGTATTTTATGTTATTTTAAGTCATTTCCCTATCCACATTTGTTTGCAGAACAGTTGCCATGCTTAACCACATTTTGATGCCTTTTGTAGCCCTCTAGCCCTGACTTCAATGGGGTTCGGGTTCGGGGTCAAGTTCGGTTCAAGTTCGAGTTCCTCAGATTTTTTTTAAGTTTGGCCGAACTCGTCAAACCCGAACATCCAGGTGTCCGCTCAACTCTACTCATAAAGCATTAGTGTTAACTCTACTACATCCATAGCTGTCATTTACCACCCCCCAGGCCCAGCCACCTTCTTTCTTGGCCACTTTAATACCTGGCTCCTACACTTTCTTTCTGCCGACATCCCCACTATCATCATGGGTGACTTCAACATCCCTATTGACACCTGCCACTCAGCTGCCTCTAAACTCCTATCACTCTCCTCCTCCTTAGGCCTCTCACAGTGGTCTGCCGCTCCCACCCATATTTCACTTCTTCCATATGCCTCAAAGCTACTTGAGCAACATGTCCATTCTGAACTGTCCTTTCACCTCTCCTCCTGCTCCCTCTTTGATCGGCTACAACCTTGATTCTGACCCCACCACTTAACTGAGACTGCCCTTACCAAAGTCACCAATGACCTACTAACAGCCAAAACCAAAAAACATTACTTTGTTCTCCTTCTCCTTGACCTATCCTCTGCCTTTGACACTGTCGACCACCCCCTTCTGTTACAAACTCTCTCATCTCTTGGCATCACTGACCTGGCCCTCTCCTGAATCACATCATACCTAACAGAGTGGACATTTCCCGTCTCCCACTCTCACAGCACCTCCTCATCTCATTCCCTCTCTGTTGGTGTCCCGCAAGTCTCTGTCCTAGGACCCCTACTCTTCTCTATCTACACTTTCGGCCTGGGACAGCTCATAGAGTCCCATGGCTTTCAGTATCACTCTTATGCTGATGACACACAAATCTAACTCTCTGGTCATCACACCTTACTATCCAGAATCCCACAATGCCTATCTTTCATATCCTCCTTCTCCTCTCGCTTTTTAAAACTTAACATGGATTAAACAAAATTCATCTTTGCCCCATCTTGCTCAACCCCCTCAACAGACCTATCTATCATGATCAATGGCTGCACACTCTCCCTGGTCAACCAAGTCCACTGCCTTGGAGTGACCTTGGATTCTGCCCTCTCGTTCCGACCACACATCCAAGCCCTTTCCACCACCTTCCGCCTCCAACTCAAAAACATCTCCCACATCCGCGCTTTACTTAAATTTGAGTCTGCGGAAATGCTTGTACATGCCCTCATCATCTCCCTCCTAGACTACTGCAACATTCTCCTCTGTGGCCTTCCATCTAGTACTCTCGCACCCCTCCAATCTATCCTTAAATCTGCTGCCCGACTAATCCACCTCTCACCCTATTACTCCTCTTCCTCTCCCCTCTGCCAATCCCTTCACTGGCTCCCCATTGACCAGCAATCAGTTCAAAATACTAACAAATACATAGAAGGCCATCAACAACCTGTCCCCTCCCTACATCTCTGAGCTACTTTCCAGATACATCCCCGCACTGATCCTCACAAGACCTCCTCCTCTCCTCTCACCTCTTTCCACAATCGCCTCCAAGATTTCTCCCGTGCATCCCCCACACTCTGGAACTTGCTACCCCAACATATCAGACTCTCACCAACAGTGGAATCCTTTAAAAGAGACCAAAAACCCACCTCTTCAGACAAGCCTACAACCAGTGACCCAATAACAGAGTGTGGAGGTGGCAGCAGCATGAGGAGACCACAGAGTGGCCCAATGACAAAGACTGAAGGCGTCGGCAGCATGAGGAGATGACAAAGTGGCCCAATGACAGAGTCTGGAGGTGGCAGCAGCATCAGGATGCCACAGTGTGGCCCAATGACAGAGTGTGGAGGTGGCAGCAGCATGAGGAGAACAGAGAGTGGCAAAATGACAGAGTGTGGAGGTGGTGGCAGCAGCAGCTTTAGGAGGAGACCACAGAGTGGCAAGGTGACATAGAGTGGAGGTGGCAGCAGCATCAAGAGACCACAAAGTGACCCGGGGACAGAGTGGGGACATGGGTGGCAATACCAGTACCCCTGACAAAGGGGGGTGAAAGAAGGAGCACTTGGTATCAGATGTGTGGCATCAGGCGGGGGGCAGCATCAGAGTAGCAGCTGAGGCAGGTAGCCAGAAGAAACAGGTCTCTTTTGTCAAGGTTTGGGTGAGGCGGCATGGATGATCTATTTAGATGCATCAGGCATTGGTGGGTAGAAATCCTGGCTGATCCAGGCCTGATTCATCTGGACAAAGGTCAGTCTCTCTACATTTTGGGTGGACAGGCGAGTTCTTCTTGGGGTAACTATGGTCCGCGCCGCACTAAACACCCGCTCTGATGCCACACTAATGGCCGGGGAGGACAGCTTTTCCAGGGCAATCTAGGCCAGTTGCGGCCACAAATCCAGTTTGGCTGCCCAGTAGTCCGGCGGATCTTCAATGACGGCTGGCAGGGTGCACTCCAGGTATGCCACCAACTGCTGGTTCAGGTTCTGCTCTATGTCTAGCTGCTGGTGAGTAGTTTCTTCACTATGCGGGTGAAGAAAGTTGCTCATTAGCGACTCTAGACTCAAGTTGCTGCTGATGGAGCTGGAACTGCTCCTTCCCCACCACCCTGCAGCCATGGCAAAGGAACGTGAGCGCAGATGGCCCCCCCGGTCATACCTGCGAGAATATTGACGTTGGTGCAGATATGCAGCGGCCAACTGACTACATAGGATGTCTCTGTAGTAGGTTAGTTTTTCCTCCCTCTCAGTGGGTTTAAAAAAGGCCCCCATTTTGGACCGGTAGCGAGGGTCCAACATGGTGGAGAGTCAGAAGTCATCCCTCTGCCAAATGGTTAAAACTCTGCTGTCTCTACGCAAGCAAGTAAGCATGCAGCAGGCCATTTGTGCAAGTGACCCAGAGGGTCTCCCTGCCTCCATCTCCACTGCATACTGCCACGGTGTGTCTGGGCCCTCTGTCTCGTCTTCCTCATCTCCCTGTAGCTCCTCTGGCTGCTCCTGCTCCTCCTCTCCTGTTCCCTGAGTAGAAAAAACACCCCTTTCGCTACACATTGCCTTTGCTCCAATGTCCTCCTACCCCTCCTCCTCCTCTTCTAGTTCAGCCCCCACAGAGCTCATGTGGCCGTGAGATCTAGGCGCCACGTCTCCAGTCCCAGCATCTGTTCCAGGACAAGAAGCAGTGGAATGATATCATTCAAGCCAAATAAATATTTCATTTTCTATTGAAATAAGTCACTAAAGATTTTTCCACAAATGTTACTGCAGCGCTGAACGCTGAATAAATTAAGTTTTTCTACCGAAATACGCCACTAAACGCTTTCACCACAAATAACTGCAGAAGTGAACTGTGTATATATTTCTCTTTTTGCACTGAAATAGGCCAATAAACGCTTTTAGTGCAAACAACTGAAAAAGTCAACTGCATGTATATTTCTCTGTTTGTACTGAAATCGGCCAATAAAAGCTATCACCACATATAACTTGTGGGGATTCGCTCTGGTAGGCAGGTTAGCGGACGCAGTATAGAGGCAACAACAAAGTCTTTAACTTAAACAGTTTAGTGTTTATTCACACTTGGCAGGTTAACAAAATATAAACAAAGTCACCTTAGTTTAAATCCTGGTGTTCTATTCACACCTTGCTGCAGGTCCCGCATAAGAAGGTCAAGTCCTGGTGTTCACTTCACACCATGCTGCAGGTCCCGCATAAAGAGTCCCAGTCCTGGATGTTGTTCCCTTGTCCTCCCAGACAGGTCGCAGGCATGCATCCAGCTACAAGCCTCATACACAGACACAGCCCTGGCTCTGAGCCCAGCTGCCTATTAAAGAACAACCAGGTGCTGCCAAAACCCGGACTGGCACTTAACCACCTCAGGATCGCCGTACGCAGGATTGCGTCATGGCGGCGGCCCTGTTATTCTGGGTGGACGCATATACGCTTCCTCTCGCGAGAGGCGAGATTTCCTGTGAACGCGCGCACACAGGCGCGTGCATCCACAGGAACCGAAGGTAAGCAAGTGGATCTGCAGCCTGCCAGCGGCGATCGTTCGCTGGCAGGCTGTAGATGCGATTTTTTTAACCCCTAAAAGGTATATTAGACGCTGTTTTGATAACAGCGTCTAATATACCTGCTACCTGGTCCTCTGGTGGTCCCTTTTGCTTGGATCGACCACCAGAGGACACAGGCAGCTCTGTAAAAAGTAGCACCAAACACCACTACACTACACCCCCCGACACTTATTAACCCCTTATTAACCCCTGATCACCCCATATTAGACTCCCTGATCACCCCCCTGTCATTGATCACCCCCCTGTCATTGATCACCCCCTGTCATTGATCACCCCCCTGTAAGGCTCCATTCAGTCGTCCGTATGTGTTTTGCTGATCCGATCCATGGATCCGCGGATCCGCAAAACACATACGGACGTCTGAATGGAGCCTTACAGGGGGGTGATCAGTGACATATAGCCCATATAGACTCCCTGATCACCCCCTGTCATTGATCACCCCCCTGTAAGGCTGGCTCCATTCAGAGGTCCGCAAAACAAATCACCCCCCTGTAAGGCTGGCTCCATGGATCGGATCCGCAAAACACAAAAGGACCTCTGAATGGAGCCAGCCTTACAAGGGGGTGATCAATGACAGGGGGTGATCAGGGAGTCTATATGGGTTGATCACCCCCCTGTAAGGCTCCATTCAGACGTCCGTATGTGTTTTGCGGATCCGATCCATGGATCCGTGGATCCACAAAACACATACGGACCTCTGAATGGAGCCTTACAGGGGGTGATCAATGACAGGGGGGTGATCAATGACAGGGTGGTGATCACCCCATATAGACTCCCTGATCACCCCCCTGTCATTGATCACCCCCCTGTAAGGCTCCATTCAGACATTTTTTTGGCACAAGTAAGCGGAAATTGATATTTTTTTATTTATTTATTTATTTATCTGTTTTTTCTTACAAAGTCTCATATTCCACTAATTTGTGCCAAAAAAAAAATCTCACATGAACTCACCATACCCCTCACAGAATCCAAATGCGTAAAAATTTTTAGACATTTATATTCCAGACTTCTTCTCACGCTTTAGGGCCCCTAAAATGCCAGGGCAGTATAAATACCCCACATATGACCCCATTTTGGAAAGAAGACACCTCAATGTATTTTGTAAAGGGCATGGCGAGTTCATGTAAAATTTAATTTTTTGTCACAAGTTAGCGGAAAGGGAGACTTTGTGAGAAAAAACAAAAAAAATATCAATTTCCGCTAACTTGTGCCAGAAAAAAAAAAAAATTCTATGAACTCGCCATGCCCCTCACGGAATACCTTGGGGTGTCTTCTTTCCAAAATGGGGTCACATGTGGGGTATTTATACTGCCCTGGCATTTTAGGGGCCCTAAAGCGTGAGAAGAAGTCTGGAATCCAAATGCCCTCCTAAAAGATACTCATTGGAATTTGGGCCCATTTGCGCACTTAGGCTGCAAAAAAGTGTCACACATGTGGTATCGCCGTACTCAGGAGAAGTTGGGCAATGTGTTTTGGGGTATCTTTTTACATATACCCATGCTGGGTGAGATAAATATCTCTCTATAATGACAACTTTGTATAAAAAAAATGGGAAAAGTTGACTTTTAAAAAGATATTTCTCTCACCAAGCATGGGTATATGTGAAAATACACCCCAAAACACATTGCCCTTTTTCTCCTGAGTACGGCGATACCACATGTGTGACACTTTTTTGCAGCCTAGGTGGGCAAAGCGGCCCAAATTCCAATGAGTACTTTTAGGATTTTACAGGGCATTTTTTACACATTTGGATTCCAGACTTCTACTGACGCATTAGGGCCCCTAAAATGCCAGGGCAGTATAACTACCCCACACGTGACCCCATTTTGGAAAGAAGACACCCCAAGGTATTTCGTGATGGGCATAGTGAGTTCATGTAAAATTTTATTTTTTTGTCACAAGTTAGTGGAATATGAGACTTTGTAAGGAAAAAAAATAAATAAAAAAATCATCATTTTCCGCTAACTTGTGACAAAAAATAAAAAGTTCTATGAACTCGCCATGCCCCTCACGGAATACCTTGGGGTGTCTTCTTTCCAAAATGGGGTCACATGTGGGGTATTTATACTGCCCTGCCATTTTAGGGGCCCTAAAGCGTGAGAAGAAGTCTGGAATCCAAATGCCCTCCTAAAAGATACTCATTGGAATTTGGGCCCCTTTGCGCACCTAGGCTGCAAAAAAGTGTCACACATGTGGTATCGCTGTACTCAGGAGAAGTTGGGAAATGTGTTTTGGGGTGTCTTTTTACATATACTTATGCTGGGTGAGAGAAATATCTCTCTATAATGACAAATTTGTAAAAAAAAATGGGAAAAGTTGACTTTTAAGGCAAAGGGGCCCAAATTCCAATGAGTACTTTTAGGATTTCACAGGGCATTTTTTACACATTTGGATTCCAGACTTCTTCTCACACATTAGGGCCCCTAAAATGCCAGGGCAGTATAACTACCCCATAAGTCACCCCATTTTGGAAAAAAGACACCCCAAGGTATTCCGTGAGGGGCATGGCGAGTTCCTAGAATTCTAAATTTTTTGTCACAAGTTAGCGGAAAATGATGATTTTTTATTTTTTTTCTTACAAAGTCTCATATTCCACTAACTTGTGACAAAAAATAAAAACTTCCATGAACTCACTATGCCCATCACGAAATACCTTGGGGTGTCTTCTTTCCAAAATGGGGTCACTTGTGGGGTAGTTATACTGCCCTGGCATTTTAGGGGCCCTAATGCGTGAGAAGAAGTCTGGAATCCAAATGTGTAAAAAATGCCCTGTGAAATCGTGAAGGTGCTCTTTGGAATGTGGGCCCCTTTGCCCACCTAGGCTGCATTTTACATATACCCATGCTGGGTGAAATAAATATCTCGGTCAAATGCCAACTTTGTATAAAAAAATGGGAAAAGTTGTCTGTGGCTGAGATATTTCTCTCACCCAGCATGGGTATATTCTCCTGAGTACGGCAATACCACATGTGTGACACATTCCACAGAGCACCTTTAGGATTTCACAGGGCATTTTTTACACATTTTGAAAACTGCGTATATATTTCTCTTTTTGTACTGAAATGGGCCAATAAACACTATCACCACATATAACTGCAGAAGTGAAATGCGTATATATATATTTTTTTCTGTACTGAAATAGGCCACTAAACGCTTTCGCCACAAATAACTGCAACAGTGAAGTGCGTATATATTTTTCTTTTTGTGCTAAAATAGGCCACTAAAGGCTTTTCAACATAGCACTTGCACACCAATAACAAGAACAAAATGTTGGAATGACAGAGCTGTATAATGGCTATTTGGATCCCCAAATAATATTTCCCTGCACTTGTAAATCGCTTTCCTATCACTGTCCCTAGCGCCTTCTGATGTCTCTCCCTGCACTTAGATGCTGTGAAATTATTCCTCCCTATCCTTTCTCTGCACTTGTAAATCACTTTTCTAGCACTGTCCCTAGCGCCTTCTGACGTCTCTCCCTGCACTAAGATGCTGTGAAGTGATTCCTCCCTATCCTTTCTCTGCACTTGTAAATCACTTTTCTAGCACTGTCCCTAGCGCCTTCTGACGTCTCTCCCTGCACTAAGATGCTGTGAAGTGATTCCTCCCTATCCTTTCTCTGCACTTTTAAATCGTTTTTTCATTTTTTCTTTTCACAATGAGGTTTTTCCTATTGCTGTCCCAAGCGCCTTCTCACGTTTGTCTCTGCACTCAGAACGCTGGAAAATGTCTGAATCTAAGATGGCCATCGTATTTATAGGGCTGTGATATCACAGGGCTGGCTGGCTGCTGATTGGCTGCATGCATGCATGTCAATCTGGGTGATCCCGCCTTCCCAGACTTCCTTTCTCCATGTCCTCACACGTGCAGCAGCCATTCTAGGAAAAATGTGATTCCTTACCACGAAGCGTGAGAAAATTTCCACTTTGTCAGCTTTGATTCGCTCATCTCTAGTTATAATATAGAAAATGAAGAAGAAAAAAAAAATCACACAAAAATCATTTAAAAAGTTGACAATTTGATGATATGCTCCATTTAAAATGTTTTTTTTTTTTCTCCTACTGTATCTTTGAAGGAGAAAAATCTGACTGTCGATGTACAGTTTTTCCTCTTAGGATTTCAAAGCAGCCAACAGTTAAAATTGTCCCTTTTCTGTCTTCTCTTGGTGGTTTACTGTGGGACAATATGTGGGAACTTATTGATCATCACCCTGGTGTCCACCAGCAAAAACCTCCACACTCCAATGTACTTCTTCATCTCACACCTGTCCATCAGTGACATTGTGTTACCTACAGATATTGTCCCCAACATGTTCCACATCCTACTGAATAATGGAGGAAACATTACTTTTTATGGTTGCATGACTCAGTTTTTTTTCTTCAGTGTCTCAGAGTTATTTGAATGTCTCCTCCTCACAGTGATGTCTTTTGACAGATATGTGGCCATCTGTAACCCTTTCCATTACACATCTATCATGACAAGGGCTCATTGTGTGATATCAACAGCCATGTGTTGGGTTTTAGCTTTTGCCATTGCCTTGATTTACAGCTTCACAATATCGATGCTGACATTTTGTCGACCAAATATCATTGACCACTTTTTCTGTGATCTTATCCCTTTAATAGAAATCGCCTGTTCTAGTACTTACAATATTGAGTTAGAGGTCTATATAGCATGTATACTAGTACTGTTCATGGTCATAATAATAATCATATCTTATGTTAATATTATTGTCACCATATTACGCTTCCAGTCCAGTATCAGTAGACAGAAAGCCTTCTCCACCTGTAGCTCCCACCTCATGGTGGTTTCCATATTTTACCTTACTATACTGAGTGTATATTTTTCCCCCAAAGGAGGACAAACCTTGAACCTTAGTAAACTTCTATCACTGCTGTATACTGTATTTACTCCACTCATCAATCCCATTATATACAGTCTGAGGAATAAGGAGATCAAAAAATCTCTACAGGAAATAACCAATAAATGTGAGTAATTTAATAAAAAAGTATTTTCTTAGATCTTCATTTTATATTCCAGAATTGTTGTCACTTTTTTAGTCACTGATCATATAAATGCTTACAACGAGAATTTGGATAATTTTTACTTTTCTTTCTCTTTATTGATCTTGAAAAAGGCACAATAACCCAAAAATTAGCACATGAGGCAATCTACCATAAAATGTTCTTCCTGGTCCGGGGAATGCACCGGGTTAGGGCACCACTCAGATGAATGGAAAATAGACTGGCAAATGGCACAAAGAGGGGCCTTGAGACCCGCAAAGTGTCGACAAAACAGCTCCATATCCAAATCTGCCCAGTTTGACACAAACTGAAACTGGTTTAGGGCAGCAGCGGCTTTGGCAGAAAATGAGCGGTGATAGTCATAGAATGCCGAGCCGCCGTACTTGTGCCCCAAATCCATAATCCGGTATAAATAAGTGTCCAACTCTTCCCTACGACTAGGCTGGGCTGAGCACACAACATCTCTATAAAGGCTGAAGGCCAGAACAAATTCGGAAATAGATCATTTCCTGTTGAGCCTGGAATCCTTAGCCTTCAAAACCACCGAAACCTCTCCGCAGTTGATGACCCGGTTCTCAGAAATATCCTGGGAGGCAATAAGAATAGACGCCAGATTCATGTCCTTGCCTGCCAGGATATCCTTTTTGATATGCTCCAGGACGAAATGAGAAGGTGCAATTTGGGGAGTGGCAGAAGGCCTACCTGCAACGTCCTGAGGAATGGCAGGAGTGACTTCCGAACCCGGAGAATGCGGCGAGGCCGCTGGCCTGGTTTACAAAACTGCCACCCTAGACTGAATGTCCGCGACCGAGCTAGCGAGACCACCGATGGAGGACTGAATCTGAGCTAGCGCGAGCTGTATTGAGCTGAAATTGGACTGCTCAGCTGTCGGACCCGGGGCCGTCATTAGTAGACGGTACAATTCAGCCTAGCGGGCGGACGCGGGATGCCGAATCCCCCGGCGATTAAGCTTGGCAATCAGCTGTGGCACAGTCCAACTCCTCAAAGATGTGCTGCTGTTGTGTCCTGAGACGGAAGTTCCTGGCATGGAGATGTTGTCATCCATGTCGGACACGTGGGACATGCTTGACCTGAGAACAAAAAGGCGAATTATAGCCACCAGAGCAACGGCAAAGGGCACAGATGGATGCGGAGAAAGCGACCGGGAAGAAAGTGAGAGACTGGAGGAGTGCGAAAGTGACCATCGGATGAACAGCCTACCTGGCGTGACACAAACGGATTTGGAAGCACGGCTCCAAATGCCAAACGCTACGTTGAAACTAATGAAAACGATGACCCTGAGTATCGAATCTGACGGCTGACCCCACCCCAGCAACCATCTCTAACCCGACTTACCTGGGAGCGCCTTGGAAATTGCCTAAACGATGTGTAGGAGAAGAGAACAATTACTGACTAGGTACCAAAAACAAGAAACAAAAGAGGAAAGGACCCAGAACACGTAGCCACCCTGGGTGATTCAGGAGACCCTGACACCCTGGGCGATCCAGGAACACTGACACCCTGGGTGAACCAGGAGACACAGACACCCTGGGCGATCCAGGAACGCTGACGCCCTGGGCGATCCAGGAAACACTGACACCCTGGGTGATCCAGGAACACTGACACCCTGGGCGATAGAGGAGACACTGACAACCTGGGCGATCCAGGAACACTGACATCCTGGGCGAACCAGGAGACACTGACACCCTGGGCGAACCAGGAGACACAGGCACCCTGGGGGATCCAGGAGACACGGACACCCTGGGCGATCCAGGAACACTGACACCATGGGCGATCCAGGAGACACTCACACCATGGGCGATCCAGGAGACACGGACACCCTGGGCGATCCAGGAGACACGGACACCCTGGGCTAACCAGGAGACACAGATACCCTGGGCGAACCAGGAGACACAGACACCCTAGGTGAACCAGGAGACACTGACACCCTGGGCGATCCAGGAGACACTGACAACCTGGGCGAACCAGGAGACACTGACAACCTGGGCGATCCAGGAGACATTGACACCCTGGGTGATCCAGGAGACACTGACACCCTGGGCGATCCAGGAGACACTGACAACTTGGGCGATCCGGGAGACACTGACACCCTGGGCGATCCAGGAGACAGGACCCAAGTAAGACGGAAAACAAGGTGAAGCCGTAGTGCGCTGTGAAACACATGTGCTGACAGAGGGAGACAGCTGAAAACCCCCCAGTGAGGGAACATTGCATCAGGTGAACCGAAAACCGCATGAGCAGATGACCCTAGCAAGCTGGCAGAGGATAAATAAAAATCCGTGCCCCCCTAAATAATAAAGCCCAGATTGGGACTGTGGCGACCGTACCTGTGAATACACCGCAGGGCAGAAAAATAATCTAAAAGGGTCCTGCACCCCAATGAGAGCGCAGAACCCCCTCAAACCCCCACCTGCAGCCCAGCCACAGGGCAGAGTGCTTATATGGCTCTGCTTACCCCCTTACCAGCCTTCTAATAGTGGGCACCATGGAGGCCTGTCACCACGTCCCATCTTAAGAAAGGGAAAAGCAAACTGACCCATCATATCACAGAGGCAGGCAACTTTGATGTGATGCCGCTCCCCAGACCCCGCCGCCTGTACCTTAGGGTAGATGCGCGAGTGGCTTACGTTGGGAGAGCGGCGACTTCACCCTATACCACCGGTTGCCGGAATCAAGGCCGGGCGTGAGGCTCAGCTAGAGCGGAGCCAGCTGAGCCCCGATTACCTGGTAGGCTGACGTGCGGCAGTCCGGACCTCAGGAGCGCGCGTGCGCAGACACGACAGGAAGCCAGGTACGACAGAAAGAGGGAGGAGCGCGATAACCGGCAAGTAACGCGTGATGATCGGGCGTCTGGCTGACCGCTGGCGTGGAGAATAAGTAGCCAGACGCCCCTCCCACAAATACAGGCTGGCATCAGCCTTACCTATATATATATATATATATATAAACTTTATTTATATAGCGCCAACATATTCCACAGTGCTTTACATTTAGGGGTAACAGTTGTAAATAATATAGCAGAAGACAAGTCAATAATTAGAACAAGAGGAATGAGGGCCCTGCTCACAAGAGGGGAAATGGGTGACACAAAAGGTAAAAGTGCTTGTTTTGTGCAATGGTCCAGCCATCTTGGGAAAATAGTGGAGTAGATATAAAGCTGCATGAGCCAGTCACCAGCCAAAACCTGTAGTGCTTCTGGGTGCGGTAGAGTTTGGGGGAGGATCAGGTTCAGGAAATGATGATAAATGGGTTATATATGGAGAGGAGTTGGATCAGGGGATGTGATAGGCTAACCTAAAAAGATTTTTAGGGAGTTTTTAAGGAACTGTGTATATAGTGATTTAACCTAATTTCTTGGGGTAGAGCATTCCAGAGAACTGATGCAGCTCGGGAGAAGTCTTGGAGCTAGGAGTGAGATTAGATTGTAGGAGGAAATCGGTGTCTGGATGAAACCCACGCAAGGAGGAGAAGACAATCTCCAAAACAGGAGTACATCCAAAACAGAGATGACTGAGGTACTGTTATTGGAGGTAGATGGTAATAGATACTAACTGTCCTGTTAAACCCTTATTAGGGGAGATGGATTACAGTAGATAACTCAGAATGCAGTAGAAAATCTGGATATTTGCATTGACTAAATTTATAAGCCACTTCTGACAATCTTAACCCTTATTTTCGGATTGAATACTATTCTCTTAAGTGTTGGAAATAGAGTTGTAAACAGAGGATTAAATTCACTTTGGATGCAGGCAAAACGGCGCCTGCAACCTTTTACAGTGAAACTTGGCATGGAAAATGACCAGGAGGTTGAAGATGGAGGATCATATGACCCTGGGAAGAAGGGGAATTTCCCGATTTTCTCAGTGGCTTACAGACAACCCGTGATCCAGTTGGGGCAGTATTTTCGAGGGACCTTTAGACAGAGAGACCATTCTCAGCGCAGATTGCAATCTGAGTGCATATGTCTTGGCTGTGTCTGCTAAAAATCAATTACAGACACAAGACAGTAGGGAGAGTATAGGGACAGTAAATCAACATATTTAATTAGGTAGATCAGGGTATTATCAGGGAAAACATAAGGAGGGAGGGATATTAAATTTGGTAGGTGAGAGTTTTATCAGGGAAAGCATAGGGAGGAAGGTTCTAGTTATTCAGTGTTCCGTGTTGCATACAGTTGCTGGCCATTGAGAAGTTCATGTTGCACTGCAAATTCTGCAGTAAACAAAACCCTGCAACAACCTAATTGTTTCTGTAAATGAACAGCCAGCCTTAAAAAAACAAAAAAACAAAACTTGATTTTCTACAGTTAATAAGTGTTTTATAGGCTTATTGCCAGTACCTCAAGTACCAAGATCACAAGCATACATTTGGCTGCAAACACATTGTATTTGGATCATGATACCGTAAAGTTTTAGTGAACATGTTGTACTGCAATAACTGCAATAATATACCAGTTTCATTCCACGCATTGTATTACCATTTGAAACTGTCAATTTCAGTGTGCAGTGTGTTTATAAAAGGGAAGACATGCTTAATTGTGCCTGTGCATTTCAGAAAAAGCATTTGCAATTTGGTTGGTGCCATTAAACATCTGTGCACCAAACCTGTGACTTTTCATTGTAGGCCCCATAATAAAATGTCTGGTAAATTTATAAGTGATAAATCTAGAAGGTCTGCAAACCCTCAGTTAGGTGATTATAATAAAATTAGGTTTTTATTAAGTTATGTTAAAAGTGTAATTAACACATAAGATCATTCCAATTTGCTCGCATAAAGGCTGTATCTATATACAGTGATTTTTGACAGAGCATGCATAAAAGATAAAAAATGGAGCAGTCTTACCATCTCAGTGGGTACAAGATGGTGTGTGTGGGGGGCAGTAAGGGATAGGAGGGGTCACAGTGTGGGTCTCCGTTCCAGGTTACAGCAAGATGAGATATCTATCCCTCCTCTCTCCCTGCTTGGCCTAGCCTGAACAATTTAGTCCAGCTAAGATGAGCACCTACCCCAAAAGGGGCAACCCCTCTGGACAATCCCTCACTAGCCTAGGAGCCTTATGTCCAGGCCTGACCCAGGTGGTACCAGTCCTGTTGCTCAGGGATTAAACAGGTTCCCAAAGTTAGAATGATCAATGTTCCTACATGTTTCAAAAGGGCTGTGTCACCCAGTTTCCTCAGAGGACTTTCAATAAGGTGTGCTACTGGTTTGTGTATGGCAGTAAAACCTGCTGAAGGTAGACTTTGCCTCATTGCCACTGCACCTGGTTTAACCTTTTCTCGACATCTGCTGTATATGTAAAGATGGCGCTCGCTGTGCTCCGGAGTGGATGCCATCTTTAAAGACCCAACATACGCACGTGTCAACATACGCACGTGTATCATACAGCAGATACCCGAAGCTAATGTCCGCGAACTGCAGTAATGCCAACTCCGGACATTTAGCCCCTCAGATGCCGTGGTCAAATGTGAACATTGCATCTGAGAGGGCTTAAACTCAGAAGCGCCTGGTTCCATGAAAGGAACATCTTCCCGGGCGTTCATACATAGTAATGAACCTGAGCCTGCCCTAGGCTTCCAGGCTCATTACTTGTATACTACAGTTCAGGCCAGCAGGTGGCAGCACTGAACTTCAATATAGTGATTTTTGTATAAAATTATTAGAATAAGGCCCCTTTCACACAGGCGAGTTTTGCACCCGCACTGAATCCTGACCCATTTATTTCAATTGGGCTGTGTACATGAGCGATGTTTTTCATGCATCACTTGTGCATTGCGTGAAAATCGCAGCATGTTCTATATTCTGCGTTTTTATTTTCCATTATGACATGGTTATAATGGAAAATAATAGCATTCTTTAATACAGAATGTTAAGTAAAATGTCCCGCATGTTTCACGGCTGCTAAGCAGCCAATAAATGTGCAGGTAAGTACTGTTGGCTACAGGCATTACAGTGATTGGCTGGCCGGAACGCGTCATCGGGTGCTATATCGTACCGGATGACGCGTGTTCGGCTCATTTGAAGTCAGGGAGAGCTGAGCATAGGAAGGGACAGAGTGTATTTTTACCCTTTTCATTAACTATACTTTGAATATAAGTATCTCCCCATGATGCGACCACTAGCTCTACAATGTGATTACTGTTTCTGCTAAACCCATGATACAAGTATATATAACCCTTTGTTATCATTGTTATTAAAGATGAGCGAATTTATAAAAAATTAAATTCGGCTAGTTCGCAGAATTTTTTGAAATAATTTGGTTTGTTCCAAAATTATTTGTTGTCAATTGCGTTAAAAAACGGGTTTTTCCGGGCTGCAGAAAGCCTTTATAGTGGTGTAGAACACTGTGCCTTGCAGTAACACACATAGGGAGTCTGCTGTGGTGGTGAAATGATACTGTGAGTCAGTATGACATGCAGATGACAGGCGTCGCTCTTAGAATCACTGCACACTTCACTTATTTGGGCAGTAACGGGGCAAAAAATGACCAAATAACTCAAGTGTGAACTCAGCCTTAAAGGTCGATGTTAGCGCCAAGAAGAAGCGCACTCCTTTTACACCGTCATCAGCTGATTCCACATAGATGTCTACAGAACCCGTCTGTTAAGCATCCACCTTCACTTGGTCAGCATTGGTCAGTAATCCATCAGTATTGCTAAAGTCAAAAAAACAGGAGTGGATCCAAAACAGAGATGACACGTGAATGGAATATTTGCATGTCTTCTGTGTTTTGTACCCACTCCTGCTTTTGGCTACCAAATCATAAGCCAATTCTGATGCAAAATAGGGATCATGTCATGAAGGCCTTACAGCTGTTACATAGACAGGAAACATTGTGCGCCACATTTTTCCTTCCTTCTGACAGATCATAAGAAGGGTCAAATAAATGACAATGTCAGCCAGGCCGAAAGGCAAAATAGCGGCCCAGTCATGTAGTGGGTAGGGTGGGAACAGCACGAGAAGTCCACAGAGTGGCCCTATGACATAGTAGTGAGGTGGAAGCAGCAGGAGGATACTACAGAGTGGCCTAATAACAGAGTCTGGAGGTGGCAGCAGCATCAGGAGGAGTCCACAGAGTGGCACAATGACAGTGTGGAGGTGGCAGCAGCATCAGAAGGCCACAGTGTAAAACAGTGACACAGTGTGAAGGTGGCGGCAAAAGCAGCATCAAGAGGAGGACACAGGGTGGAACAAAGACAGTGTAGAAGTGGCAGCAGCATCAGGAGGCCACAAAGTGGCACAATGACAGAGTGTGTAGGTGGCGGCAGCAGCAGCATCAGGAGGAGGCCACTGGGTGTCACAATAACAGTGTGGAGGTGGCAGCAGCATCAGGAGACCACACAGTGGCAAGGTGGCAAAGTGTGAAGGTGGCAGCAGCATCAGGAGACCACAGAGTGGCAAGCTGACATAGTGTGGAGGTTGCAGAAGCATTAGTGGGGAGAGGGGTGGCAATACCAGTACCCGCTGAAGGAGCACTTGGCATTAGATGTGTGGCATCAGGCAGGTTGTAGCATCAGAATAGTAGCTAAGACAGGTAGCCAGTATATTTTTATTGCCACTAATACACGACAAAAAGGGCTGTAATTTACACACTTCACCACACAGCAGCTAATAAACCCTTTTCCCCACTAATACAAGCCAAAAAAATGCTTTAGAACATATAACTGCACCGCACAAGGGCAAATAAGACGTATAAATATTTCCTTGCAATAAACCCTGTTAATGTCTGTATCACACAGCACTTGTACCCCAATAACAAGAACAGTTTGCTGGAATTACAGAGCTGTATAATGGCAATTTGGATCCCCAGTCAGTGCAGCAAGGTGTAATAGGATTGTTCCTATTCCCCAGGCTGTAACCTCCCCTACTGAACCCTGTTCTGCTTCAATACTGTGGAATGATTCCTCCCTATCCTTTCCCAACACTTCGATTGATCTTTCCCTGAAATTCTATTCAGCAAAATAAAAGTTTTTAAGTCTTTTCTATCACTGTCCCTAGCGCCTGCTGACGTATCTCCCTGGACTATGCACACTGGAAAATGGCTGAGGCTATTTATAGGGCTGGTTGGCTGCTGATAGGATGCAAGCATGACATTATGGGTGATCCCTCGTTCTCAGAGTTATTTGCTCCATGTCCTAACACATGCAGCAGCCATTTTAGGAAAAAAGGTGATTCATTACCACGAAACGTGAGGAAATTCGGATTCTGTGTGAATCGAATTTTTCCTGAAATTCGGATCGAATTCCACTTCTTCAACTTCGATTCGCTCATCTCTAATTGTTACGCTTACCATTATTCTGCTTTTCTTGTTCTTATATGTATACTTTTATTTTTAGGGACTCATTGAGAAAGGTCCAGGACGCACCGAAACGTCTGATACCAAGTTGCACATATTCTTTTGGAAAGCCGCACAATCTTTGTGTTTTTTGTTTTTTTCTCTATTAGGGAAATATGAAAAGATGTATTTGGGTCCCATATGCTGGAATGTTATATTCTATTTCAATGGACATGAGATATAATAAATATTTGACTGCATTCTAACAGAGTGTTTGTGGAAACTCCTTTTTCATGTAGATGGGTGGCTGACAGTGCCTCCAGCTCCTTCACATTGTCTTCCACCCGGACCCCTGCTGAAACTGCAGAGTTGACACCGGCGGCCCACGGGCATCTACCAACTCAACTCCTGCTGAGCCCCAAGTCATGCCGCATACTTAATCATGCTTTTTGGTCGGTGCAATACAACACCTTTACACCAGTGAGATGGAAATGCAATAGTTAATCTATCTCTTAATTGTGTCGGTAACACATAGCAATTTTTGGGGATTTCAAAGTCCACTGTTGCATCTATCTTACTGTAATAGAAGAGTTAATCAGTCTATTAATTGTGCCGGAGACACAAAGCTAATTTTGGGGGTTCAGCACCCTGCATTCTCATCCGTCTAACTGTTATAGCAGGTTTAATCTATCTGTTAATTGTGTCAGTGACACAAGGGAAATTTTTGGGGGCTCATCACACTGCATTCTCTACCGTCTTACTGTAATAGCAGAGTAAATCAGTCTGTTAATTGTGTCAGTGACAAAAAGCCATTTTGGGGGCTCATCACACCGCCTTTGCATCCGTCTTACTGTAATAGCAGAGTAAATCAGTCTGTTAATTGTGTTGGTGGCACAAAGAAAAATTTTTGGGGTTACTCACACTGCATTCTCATCCATCTTACTGTAATATCAGAGTAAATCAGTCTGTTAATTGTGTCGGTGACATAAAGCAAATGTTTGGGGGTTCATCACACTGCATTCTCATCCGCTAACTGTTATAGGAGGTTTAATCAGTCTGTTCATTGTGTTAGTGACACAAACTACAGTATATTTTGGGGTTTCAAAATCCATTGTTGCATCCGTCTTACTGTAAGACGTGTTTGTGGTGCTGCTGGGGTTGGTGGTGGTGGAGCTCCTGCTGTACAGAGAGGACATTTATCAATCTATTTTAACTGCACACCAAAATTAAACACTTTCTGTTGCACGCAGATGTGGCGCACGGCAACGGCAAGGGGTCCTTTTAAGTGATACTGTGGATGGTACCCATGTGTAGGAATGCCAGAGTGGTATAGGATGGCCTATAATGTCCCTTAATGTTGGTGCACGTGTCACATTGCTCCTACCTGAATATGCTGGACCCCAGGCATTGTTATCCGAAGCAGAGCAAAGGGGGTAGGTGATGATGGGGATGAAGAAATACATTGAGTACAGAACTTCTGATGAAGTTGACAACAGCTTTGCTTAAATAAACATTTCTCCAAACAGACTCAGGCTTTATCTTGGTTCAAGCAAGCTTTGGCAATAACTGTGGCAGGAAAACTCCTCTCTGCTACATCTGTTGCTCTCTGGCTCTTCTGTGCTGACAGGATAGCTGTAGAATTTAGATTTAGCTATAGGCTGTACTTTGCTCTGTAATCTGGTATGTCTATAGATTTGTCCAGGGAACTGAGGCTTCAGGCTTTGGCCTCCTTATCCAGCTGAGCTGAAGATGCTCAAGCTGGCCCAGACAGGGCTCGTCTATCAGGGATGGGGTCCTGCTGCCTTCCCCTAGCAGGGGGTACACTAGACTGACTAAAACTGGTCCCCACCCTTCTAGCAGCAAGTGGGAAAACGCCCACCACACCACAGAGGGGGGGGGGGGGGGTGTTAGCATGGAATGGAAGGTTCCACTCTATGTACCTGTAGCTCTGCCATTTATGCTGCCACTTGCTGTTGAACAAGGCACATTACACATAACAAACAGTTACAAAATAGAGAATGCACATAGTGAAGAACCTGCAATAAATACGTATGAAGACATAGGGTTAACCAATAAAGACAGTAGTGAGGTGCAGAAGTGGTAATGCCACTCTGGGGCTTTAAATACCCCTTTACTTAAAAACCAAGCCGCCCTCTGCTAGTGCTTAGGGTATAAATATACACTCACCTAAAGAATTATTAGGAACACCTGTTCTATTTCTCATTAATGCAATTATCTAGTCAACCAATCACATGGCAGTTGCTTCAATGCATTTAGGGGTGTGGTCCTGGTCAAGACAATCTCCTGAACTCCAAACTGAATGTCAGAATGGGAAAGAAAGGTGATTTAAGCAATTTTGAGCGTGGCATGGTTGTTGGTGCCAGACGGGCCGGTCTGAGTATTTCACAATCTGCTCAGTTACTGGGATTTTCACGCACAACCATTTCTAGGGTTTACAAAGAATGGTGTGAAAAGGTAAAAACATCCAGTATGCGGCAGTCCTGTGGGAAAAAATGCCCTGTGGATGCTAGAGGTCAGAGGAGAATGGGCCGACTGATTCAAGCTGATAGAAGAGCAACGTTGACTGAAATAACCACTCGTTACAACCGAGGTATGCAGCAAAGCATTTGTGAAGCCACAACACGCACAACCTTGAGGCGGATGGGCTACAACAGCAGAAGACCCCACCGGGTACCACTCATCTCCACTACAAATAGGAAAAAGAGGCTACAATTTGCACGAGCTCACCAAAATTGGACTGTTGAAGACTGGAAAAATGTTGCCTGGTCTGATGAGTCTCGATTTCTGTTGAGACATTCAAATGGTAGAGTCCGAATTTGGCGTAAACAGAATGAGAACATGTATCCATCCTCTGATGGCTACTTCCAGCGGGATAATGCACCATGTCACAAAGCTTGAATCATTTCAAATTGGTTTCTTGAACATGACAATGAGTTCACTGTACTAAAATGGCCCCACAGTCACCAGATCTCAACCCAATAGAGCATCTTTGGGATGTGGTGGAACGGGAGCTTCGTGCCCTGGATGTGCATCCCTCAAATCTCCATCAACTCCAAGATGCTATCCGATCAATATGGGCCAACATTTCTAAAGAATGTTATCAGCACCTTGTTGAATCAATGCCACGTAGAATTAAGGCAGTTCTGAAGGCAAAAGGGGGTCCAACACCGTATTAGTATTGTGTTCCTAATAATTCTTTAGGTGAGTGTATATATACATACAGTTTTAACATCGCTAGCGCTCCTTTTTTTCCCATATCGTTGCTTACGAAGGGCGAGTTCTCCTACTTCTCCCCGAACTATATCTGCAATACAGAAAAAGGCCAGTAGATGGCAGTGTCAACCTAAAGTAGTAATGACACTACACTATACTATGACCGATCCTTCTATTCCACCTACCCACACATCTCATGCATGAAAAGTTCTGATCCCTAGAGTCTGTGACTGTGGGGATCAGGGATCAGATGCTTGTTAAGTATATATTACCCTATTTCAGGATAAAAGACCATAAGTAAAAGAAAGATTAATAATTCAGTATTAGATCTTCACATATATATACAGTCGTGGCCAAAAGTTTTAAGAATGACACAAATATTAGTTTTCACAAAGTTTGCTGCTAAACTGCTTTTAGATCTTTGTTTCAGTTGTTTCTGTGATGTAGTGAAATATAATTACACGCACTTCATACGTTTCAAAGGCTTTTATCGACAATTACATGACATTTATGCAAAGAGTCAGTATTTGCAGTGTTGGCCCTTCTTTTTCAGGACCTCTGCAATTCGACTGGGCATGCTCTTAATCAACTTCTGGGCCAATTCCTGACTGATAGCAACCCATTCTTTCATAATCACTTCTTGGAGTTTGTCAGAATTAGTGGGTTTTTGTTTGTCCACCCGCCTCTTGAGGATTGACCACAAGTTCTCAATGGGATTAAGATCTGAGGAGTTTCCAGTCCATGGACCCAAAATGTCAACGTTTTGGTCCCCGAGCCACTTAGTCATCACTTTTGCCTTATGGCACGGTGCTCCATCGTGCTGGAAAATGCATTGTTCTTCACCAAACTGTTGTTGGATTGTTGGAAGAAGTTGCTGTTGGAGGGTGTTTTGGTACCATTCTTTATTCATGGCTGTGTTTTTGGGCAAAATTGTGAGTGAGCCCACTCCCTTGGATGAGAAGCAACCCC
This sequence comes from Bufo bufo, assembly GCF_905171765.1. NCBI lineage: Eukaryota > Metazoa > Chordata > Amphibia > Anura > Bufonidae > Bufo > Bufo bufo. The sequence continues at coordinate 828,120,854 of NC_053389.1, forward strand.
ACACATGAATGGTCTCAGGATGCTTTACTGTTGGCATGACACAGGACTGATGGTAGCGCTCACCTTTTCTTCTCCGGACAAGCCTTTTTCCAGATGCCCCAAACAATCGGAAAGAGGCTTCATCGGAGAATATGACTTTGCCCCAGTCCTCAGCAGTCCATTCACCATACTTTCTGCAGAAGATCAATCTGTCCCTGATGTTTTTTTTGGAGAGAAGTGGCTTCTTTGCTGGCCTTCTTGACACCAGGCCATCTTCCAAAAGTCTTGGCCTCACTGTGCGTGCAGATGCGCTCACACCTGCCTGCTGCCATTCCTGAGCAAGCTCTGCACTGGTGGCACTCCGATCCCGCAGCTGAATCCTCTTTAGGAGACGATCCTGGCGCTTGCTGGACTTTCGTGGACGCCCTGAAGCCTTCTTAACAAAAATTGAACCTCTTTCCTTGAAGTTCTTGATGATCCTATAAATTGTTGATTGAGGTGCAATCTTAGTAGCCACAATATCCTTGCCTGTGAAGTCATTTTTATGCAACGCAATGATGGCTGCACGCGTTTCTTTGCAGGTCACCATGGTTAACAATGGAAGAACAATGATTTCAAGCATCACCCTCCTTTTAACATGTAATGTTTGCCATTTTAACCTAATCAGCCTGACATAATGATCTCCAGCCTTGTGCTCGTCAACATTCTCACCTGAGTTAACAAGACGATTACTGAAATGATCTCAGAAGGTCCCTTAATGACAGCAATGAAATGCAGTGGAAAGTTTTTTTTTGGGATTAAGTTAATTTTCATGGCAAAGAAGGACTATGCAATTCATCTGATCACTCTTCATAACATTCTGGAGTATATGCAAATTGCTATTATAAAAACTTTAGCAGCAACTTTTCCAATTTCCAATATTTATGTAATTCTCAAAACTTTTGGCCACGACTGTAGTTATTAGTATTTATTAGTATATATTAATTTATTAGTATACAGTATTAGTACATCGGCCATCAACAGATCCATGCACTGTAAGCCTGATAGCCGGACATGAGAAGGGCGACTGAGCGCCCCAGTGTTAACGACGGAGGGGAGCCCAGGGTAGGGATTATGGTAGCTGGTATCAGGGAAGAGTAATCTGAGCTCTGACAGCAGGGAGAAACAAACAAAATAGGGCAGCACTCAGGTGTAGCCCCGCTCCCTTTGTAATGCCGCTACAGATCCCTCCACTGCCAGCAGCAGGATGCACTGTCTAGTGCCAGCAACCTGCATTTTATATATATATAATCCTGCGTTATGATAATAAAAAATCATATCATACATGCTAAATAAAAAATCATAAAAAAATATATATATATATATTTATATACAGTGCAGACCAAAAGTTTGGACACACCTTCTCATTCAAAGAGTTTTCTTTATTTTCATGACTATGAAAATTGTAGATTCACACTGAAGGCGTCAAAACTATGAATTAACACATGTGGATTTATATACATAACAAACAAGTGTGAAACAACTGAAAATATGTCATATTCTAGGTTCTTCAAAGTAGCCACCTTTTGCTTTGATTACTGCTTTGCACACTCTTGGCATTCTCTTGATGAGCTTCAAGTGGTAGTCCCCTGAAATGGTTTTCACTTCACAGGTGTGCCCTGTCAGGTTTTAATAAGTGGGATTTCTTGCCTTATAAATGGGGTTGGGACCATCAGTTGCGTTGAGGAGAAGTCAGGTGGATACACAGCTGATAGTCCTACTGAATAGACTGTTAGAATTTGTATTATGGCAAGAAAAAAGCAGCTAAGTAAAGAAAAACGAGTGGCCATCATTACTTTAAGAAATGAAGGTCAGTCAGTCAGATGAAAAATTGGGAAAACTTTGAAAGTAAGTGCTATTTGACCATGAAGGAGAGTGATGGGGTGCTGCGCCAGATGACCTGGCCTCCACAGTCACCGGACCTGAACCCAATCGAGATGGTTTAAGGTGAGCTGGACCGCAGAGTGATGGCAAAAGGGCCAACAAGTGCTAAGCATCTCTGGGAACTCCTTCAAGACTGTTGGAAGACCATTTCAGGGGACTACCTCTTGAAGCTCATCAAGAGAATGCCAAGAGTGTGCAAAGCAGTAATCAAAGCAAAAGGTGGCTACTTTGAAGAACCTAGAATATGACATATTTTCAGTTGTTTCACACTTGTTTGTTATGTATATAATTCCACATGTGTTAATTCATAGTTTTGATGCCTTCATAGTCATGAAAATAAAGAAAACTCTTTGAATGAGAAGGTGTGTCCAAACTTTTGGTCTGTACTGTATATATATATATATATATATATTTGTGGTCAAGGCTCCGGGAGGAGCACTGGACGAAGGTGAGAGAACTAATTACTGTTGAACCTAAATTGGCTAGTGGTGTGCCTTTAGCCATGTACGCGGGTAAGCCAAGAAAAGGGGGCAAACCCTAAGGAGTCTGAGCTTGGAGTGGGATTGTAAATTATGGAGGGTAGGGTGGTACACCACAAAATGCCGAAGAGCATGGAGAGACCGTTCGTCTGGAAAATACCCTATGCCCCTCCCACAAATGCAGGCTGGGATCCAGCCTGCTGTACATATACACTCACCTAAAGAATTATTAGGAACACCTGTTCTATTTCTCATTAATGCAATTATCTAGTCAACCAATCACATGGCAGTTGCTTCAATGCATTTAGGGGTGTGGTCCTGGTCAAGACAATCTCCTGAACTCCAAACTGAATGTCAGAATGGGAAATAAAGGTGATTTAAGCAATTTTGAGTGTGGCATGGTTGTTGGTGCCAGACGGGCCGGTCTGAGTATTTCACAATCTGCTCAGTTACTGGGATTTTCACGCACAACCATTTCTAGGGTTTACAAAGAATGATGTTAAAAAGGGAAAAACATCCAGTATGCGGCAGCCCTGTGGGCAAAAATGTCATGTGGATGCTAGAGGTCAGAGGAGAATGGGCCGACTGATTCAAGCTGATAGAAGAGCAACGTTGACTGAAATAACCACTCGTTACAACCGAGGTATGCAGCAAAGCATTTGTGAAGCCACAACACGCACAACCTTGAGGCGGATGGGCTACAACAGCAGAAGACCCCACCGGGTACCACTCATCTCCACTACAAATAGGAAAAAGAGGCTACAATTTGCACGAGCTCACCAAAATTGGACTGTTGAAAACTGGAAAAATGTCTGATGAGTCTCGATTTCTGTTGAGACATACAAATGGTAGAGTCCGAATTTGGCGTAAACAGAATGAGAACATGTATCCATCATGCCTTGTTACCACTCTGCAGGCTGGTGGTGGTGGTGTAATGGTGTGGGGGATGTTTTCTGGGAACACTTTAGGCCCCTTAGTGCCAATTGGGCATCGTTTAAATGCCATGGGCTACCTGAGCATTGTTTCTGACCATGTCCATCCCTTCATAACCACCATGTACCCATCCTCTGATGGCTACTTCCAGCAGGATAATGCACCATGTCACAAAGCTCGAATCATTTCAAATTGGTTTCTTGAACATGACAATGAGTTCACTGTACTAAAATGGCCCCCACAGTCACCAGATCTCAACCCAATAGAGCATCTTTGGGATGTGGTGGAACGGGATCTTCGTGCCCTGGATGTGCATCTCTCAAATCTCCATCAACCGCAAGATGCTATCCTATCAATATGGGCCAACATTTCTAAAGAATGCTATCAGCACCTTGTTGAATCAATGGCACGTAGAATTAGGGCAGTTCTGAAGGCAAAAGGGGGTCCAACACCGTAATAGTATGGTGTTCCTAATCATTCTTTAGGTGAGTGTATATATATATATCTATATACTTGAGAAAAATGGCGGCACCAGCAAATGAGAAAAAAATGAGTGCTGCGTTCTTAAAAGAATAGACTTCTTACCCCAATAATAGTCCAGAAAATGAACGGCACTCCTTAGGATAGTGAAAAAAAGATTCCTTTATTCACCCTTGCATTTCAACATTTTGGCTCAGCACTAGAGCCTTTTTCAAGCAAAGAATACAGACATGTAGTGAGTATATATAGGTAAAAAAACACACATCAGGGTCATGTGATCCAATTAAATCCGTGGTTGTTAACATAATTAGCATACAAAGCATAAAAAATACATATTACATGATAAAAACACAGTCATATACAGTGATCGTGATGTAAAATATTGCCATAATATTCTGATAATAGAACCTGTGAAATCATAGTGACAAAACATCATCTATCAGTGCTGACCATATAAGATATTAAAACAGAAACAGGTGTATTATATATACTATATATACTCACTACATGTCTGTATTCTTTGCTTGAAAAAGGCTCTAGTGCTGAGCCGAAATGTTGCATATGTCATCATATGCAAGCGAAGGGATGCTACACGTCAAGAAGTATTTTCAAACTTCCTCTTTAATTCTTTAACAGAAGGGGTATTTAAAAAGGTGGCATCTCCTCCAATGCCCTGCAAAATGCGCTCAGTGTTTTCAGGTGTGTAGATAAAACCGCCGGGTGAAGCGGATCCAGTAATAGACATAATTGAAAAAAATCAATGAAAAATGTAGAAAAGACCGTCAGCCGTGCTCTGCCAATGAGCCAAAATATACTTGAGAAAAAAGGCGGCACCAGCAAATGACAAAAAAAAAAAACTACTGATGACTTTACCAATATACACTGCTCAAAAAAATAAAGGGAACACTTAAACAACACAATGTAACTCCAAGTCAATCACACTTCTGTGAAATCAAACTGTCCACTTAGGAAGCAACACTGAGTGACAATCAATTTCACATGCTGTTGTGCAAATGGGATAGACAACAGGTGGAAATTATAGGCAATTATCAAGACACCCCCAATAAACGAGTGGTTCTGCAGGTGGTGACCACAGACCACTTCTCAGTTCCTATGATTCCTGGCTGATGTTTTGGTCACTTTTGAATGCTGGCGGTGCTTTCACTCTAGTGGTAGCATGAGACAGAGTCTACAAACCACACAAGTGGCTCAGGTAGTGCAGCTTATCCAGGATGGCACATCAATGCGAGCTGTGGCAAGAAGGTTTGCTGTGTCTGTCAGCGTAGTGTCCAGAGCATGGAGGCGCTACCAGGAGACAGGCCAGTACATCAGGAGACGTAGAGGAGGCCGTAGGAGGGCAACAACCCAGCAGCAGGACCGCTACCTCCGCCTTTGTGCAAGGAGGAACAGGAGGAGCACTGCCAGAGCCCTGCAAAATGACCTCCAGCAGGCCACAAATGTGCATGTGTCTGCTCAAACGGTCAGAAACAGACTCCATGAGGGTGATATGAGGGCCCGACGTCCACAGGTGGGGGTTGTGCTTACAGCCCAACACTGTGCAGGACGTTTGGCATTTGCCAGAGAACACCAAGATTGGCAAATTTGCGCCACTGGCGCCCTGTGCTCTTCACATATGAAAGCAGGTTCACACTGAGCACATGTGACAGACGTAACAGAATCTTGAGACGCCGTGGAGAACGTTCTGCTGCCTGCAACATCCTCCAGCATGACCGGTTTGGAATTGGGTCAGTAATGGTGTGGGGTGGCATTTCTTTGGAGGGCCGCACAGCCCTCCATGTGCTCGCCAGAGGTAGCCTGACTGCCATTAGGTACCGAGATGAGATCCTCAGACCCCTTGTGAGACCATATGCTGGTGCGGTTGGCCCTGGGTTCCTCCTAAGGCCTCATGCACACGACCGTATTTTTTTGCGGTCCGCAAAACGGGGTTCCGTTTTTCTGTGATCCGTGACCGTTTTTTCATCCGTGGGTCTTCTTTGATTTTTGGAAAATCCACGTACATGAAAAAAAAGTCGTTTTGGTGTCCGCCTGGCCGTGCGGAGCCAAACGGATCCGGCCTGAATTACAATGCAAGTCAATGGGGACGGATCCATTTGACATTGACACAATATGGTGCAATTTCAAACGGATCCGTCCCCCATTGACTTTCAATGTAAAGTCAGGAGTTAATATACCATCGGATCGGAGTTTTCTCCAATCCGATGGTATATTTTAACTTGAAGCGTCCCCATCACCATGGGAACGCCTCTATGTTAGAATATACCGTCAGATTTGAGTTACATCGTAAAACTCAAATCCGACAGTATATTCTAACACAGAGGCGTTCCCATGGTGATGGGGACGCTTCAGGTTAAAATATACTAAAAGAACTGTGTACATGACTGCCCCCTGCTGCCTGGCAGGTGCTGCCAGGCAGCAGGCGGCAGCCCCCCCCTGTAGTTAACACATTGGTGGCCAGTGTGGCCGGCCCCCCCCCTCCCTCCCCTGTAGTTAACTCATTGGTGGCCAGTGCGGCCGCCCCCCCCTCCCCTGTAGTTAACTCATTGGTGGCCAGTGCGGCCGGCCCCCCTCCCTCCCCTGTAGTTAACTCGTTGGTGGCCAGTGGGCTCCCTCCCCTGTAGTTAACTCGTTGGTGGCCAGTGGGCCCCCCCTCCCTCCCCTGTAGTTAAATCGTTGGTGGCCAGTGGGCTCCCTCCCCTGTAGTTAACTCGTTGGTGGCCAGTGGGCCCCCCCCTCCCTCCCCTGTAGTTAACTCGTTGGTGGCCAGTGGGCCTTCTCCCCTCCCTCCCCCTCCTAATTAAAATCTCCCCCCTATCATTGGTGGCAGCGGAGTGTACCGATCGGAGGCCCAGTTTAATCGCTGGAGCTCCGATCGGTAACCATGGCAACCAGGACGCTACTGCAGTCCCGGTTGCCATGGTTACTTAGCAATTTGTAGAACCATTATACTTACCTGCGAGCTGCGATGTCTGCGTCCGGCCGGGAGCTCCTCCTACTGGTAAGTGACAGGTCATGTCTTACCGTAAAGAATCCTTTTCTATGTTTGTGTACAAACCTTCTTTCCTCCAAATGCAGAGGATGTCCCCTCGTCACAGTCACAGTCCTGGGGATAAATAGATGATGGGATAGATCTCTGTACTGACCCCTGATATATTTATACATCAATATATCAGGGGTCTGTACTGACCCCTGATATATCTGACATCAATAGTAGGCAAATTAATGGAAACCCTATTAAAGGATAGGATTGTGGAACATCTAAAATCCCATGGATTGCAAGATGAAAAACAACATAGGTTTACTTCAGGGAGATCATGTCAAACAAATCTTATAGATTTTTTTGACTGGGTGAATAAAATAATAGACGGTGGAGGTGCAGTAGACATCGCATATCTAGATTTTAGTAAGGCTTTTGACACTGTCCCACATAGAAGACTTATCAATAAACTGCAGTCATTGAGCATGGACTCCCATATTGTTGAGTGGATTAGGCAGTGGCTGAGTGACAGACAACAGAGGGTTGTAGTCAATGGAGAACATTCAAAACGAGGTCATGTTACCAGTCGGGTTCCACAGGGATCTGTACTGGGACCGATTTTGTTTAATATCTTCATAAGTGATATTGCAAAAGGCCTCGCTGGTAAGGTTTGTCTTTTTGCTGATGACACAAAGATATGTAACAGGGTTGATGTTCCTGGAGGGAAACGCCAAATGGAAAAGGATTTAGGAAAACTAGAAGAATGGTCAGAACTCTGGAAACTGAAATTTAATGTGGATAAGTGCAAGATAATGCACCTGGGGCGTAAAAACCCAAGGGCAGAATATAGAATATTTGACACAGTCCTGACCTCAGTATCTGAGGAAAGGGATTTAGGAGTAATTATTTCAGAAGACTTAAAGGTGGGAAGACAATGTAATAGAGCAGCACGAAATGCCAGCAGAATGCTTGGATGTATAGGGAGAGGTATAAGCAGTAGAAAGAGTGAAGTGCTTATGCCGCTGTACAGAACACTGGTGAGACCTCACTTGGAGTATTGTGCGCAGTACTGGAGGCCATATCTCCAGAAGGATATAGATACTCTAGAGAGAGTTCAGAGAAGAGCTACTAAACTAGTACATGGATTGCAGGATAAAACTTACCAGGAAAGGTTAAAGGACCTTAATATGTATAGCTTGGAAGAAAGAAGAGACAGAGGGGATATGATAGAAACTTTTAAATACATAAAGGGAATCAACTCGGTAAAAGAGGAAAGAATATTTAAAAGAAGAAAAACTGCTACAAGAGGACATAGTTTTAAATTAGAGGGGCAAAGGTTTAAAAGTAATATAAGGAAGTATTACTTTACTGAGAGAGTAGTGGATGCATGGAATAGCCTTCCTGCAGAAGTGGTAGCTGCAAATACAGTGAAGGGGTTTAAGCATGCATGGGATAGGCATAAGGCCATCCTTCATATAAGATAGGGCCGGGGGCTATCCATAGTATTCAGTATATTGGGCAGACTGGATGGGCCAAATGGTTCTTATCTGCCGACACATTCTATGTTTCTATGTTTCTATGTAATTACATCTCCCCTCAGTCGTCTTTTTTCTAACGTGAATAACCCTAATTTTGATAATATTTCAGGGTCCTGTAGTTGCCCCATTCCAGTTATTACTTTAGTTGCCCTCCTCTGGACCCTCTCCAGCTCTGCTATGTCTGCCTTGTTTACAGGAGCCCAGAACTGTACACAGTACTCCATGTGTGGTCTGACCAGTGATTTGTAAAGTAGTAGGAATATGTTCTCATCACGGGCATCTATGCCCCTTTTGATGCAACCCATTATCTTATTGGCCTTGGCAGCAGCTGCCTGACACTGTTTTTTGCAGCTTAGTTTGCTGTTTATTAAAATTCCTAGATCCTTTTCCATGTCAGTGTTACCCAGTGTTTTACCATTTAGTATGTATGGGTGACTTGCATTATTCTTTCCCATGTGCATAACTTTACATTTGTCAGTGTTAAACCTCATCTGCCACTTATCTGCCCAAGCCTCCAATCTATCCAGATCCCTCTGTAGTAGTATACTGTCCTCTGTAGTATATATACAGTATACTGTCCTCTGTAGTATATATACAGTATACTGTCCTCTGTAGTATATATATACAGTATACTGTCCTCTTCAGTGTTAATTACTTTACACAGTTTAGTGTTATCTGCGAAAATTGATATTTTACTGTGCAAGCCTTCTACAAGATCATTAATAAATATATTGAAGAGAATAGGGCCCAATACTGACCCCTGAGGTACCCCACTAGTGACAGTGACCCAATCTGAGTGTGTACCGGTAATACCCACCCTCTGTTTTCTATCATTGAGCCAGTTACTTACCCACTTACAGACGTTTTCTCCGAGTCCGAGCATTCTCATTTTATATACTAACCTTTTATGTGGTACAGTGTCAAATGCTTTGGAGAAGTCCAGATACACGACATCCATTGATTCGCCGCTGTCAAGTCTAGAACTTACCTCCTCATAGAAACTGATTAAATTAGTTTGACATGACCGATCCCTCACGAAGCCATGCTGATATGGCGTTATTTGCTTATTTCCGTTAAGATGCTCTAACATAGCATCTCTCAGAAAACCTTCAAACAGTTTACCCACAACAGATGTTAAACTTACCGGCCTATAGTTTCCAGGCTCTGTTTTTGGACCCTTTTTGAATATTGGCACCACATTTGCCATGCGCCAATCCTGTGGGACATTCCCTGTCAGTACAGAGTCCGCAAATATCAGAAATAAGGGTCTGGCTATGACATTACTTAATTCCCTTAGGATACGGGGGTGTATGCCATCCGGTCCTGGCGATTTGTCTATTTTGATCTTTTTAAGTCGCTGTTGTACTTCTTCCTGGGTCAGACAGGACACTTTTAATGGGAAATTTATTTCAACATTCAGCATTTCAAACGTTGCTTTACTTTAGGAAACAGTCCAACTTTATACAGACAGTTGCAGTAGGTGATAATGATGCAGTTCTTTATAATACAAATGCACAGCAGGTTTACTTCACAGCACAGCAGGCTTCAATCTTGCAAGATACTTGGAGGGTATACAGTTAATGCTTTGCAGTACAATGCTGCTCTATCCCCACAGCTATTCTAGCTGGCTGGATCCCAAGGCCCGGATGCCTAATTGCTGGCTTAAATCCTTGGTATATGAATTCCTTCCTCCAGTATTGGCACTTGCTTTAATTATTACAGTACCTTTGCTGATTAGCTGGATTCTCTGCTGAATTAAGTAGATGACTGCAGCTTTCTCCCAGGAGGTGCACTCCTACTACTGGGGTGTCTCTACTGAGCTAAGCTTAGCCTCAGGAGCTTCAGGTTGACTAGGTGTCGCTTCTAGTTCCCTGGCATACACTAACTCTCCCCTGTCTGGGCCTACCTATATATACTTAGGGCTCTCTAGCTCCCTCTAACGTCTAGGAGGCTAAACTACACCCTAACAGGCCTGACACCCAGATAACACAGGGAAATGCATATTAAACATCACATTAATGTAAAAGACATGTGAACCTTTGTGTAGCGCCCACCTTTACCTAGTGGGACACTACATACCCCCATGCTACAACATTGCCCGTCCTCAGCGCAACATGGAGGGGCCCTGCCCAGCTGGATACTGCAGCCTGAAAGACAAAATAGAGAACAGGCATACACAGCAATCACCACTTTAGCAATTGAAATATAATAAACAGTTTCACTGAAGGTGCGGTGACAAGGGGCGTCGTTCTCTTCTCTGAAAAAATTGTAAGGGAACAGGGGCACTGACCTGGTGCAGCGTATCAATAATACCAGGATAGTCCATAATAAAAGTCCGTAGAAAATATAAAACAATTAAAAGTTCTTGGAGGCTCAAAGGATAACATGAGTCCGTACCCAGGCTTGCAAAGGGTTAAACAGGGGTTTCCCGTGAGGGGCTACCTGGGCCCATAATGTAGTCTCCAAACCTCACAGGTGGGTGCCCCATGGTAGACCGCGTGGACCTCCTTACTGGCAGAGGTTCTTCCTGCCTGGACTCAGGAAGGTCAGAGGAGCCCACCGCCTCTGGAGCTACTTCAGGAGCTCTCTGGGGCAAGGTGTCCTGAGGCTGAGGGCTAACAGGAACTGAAGCTGGGACCATCAAGTTCAACCAGGGTGTGAGAAACCAATGGAGCGGTTCTTTGTCATAGAGTAAGTTCTCCACAGCCTGCATAGGATCCACAGGTGGAGCTGGCAATTCAGTTTCAGGAGACTCCGGCTCAATGTCCTCTGCCGCTGGTTCTCCTCCTATACAAGGCTTTAAACGATTTCTATGGACAATTTGAGAACCTTTACCTTCTCTGGAGATTTGGTAAATATGAGCTTCAGCATTAGGGATGGCAGAAATAATATAGGGAATCCTTTCCCATTTACTGTCCAACTTGCTGGTTCGGTGGTTGTTTTTCAACCATACCTTGTCTCCTAGAGCTAGGGGTTCCGCATGGGCAGCCTGGTCATAGTCTTTTTGTTGTCGTTCCCGAGCATTCTCCATGCGTTCCTGAACGATCTCCTTAGCATTGAGGAGACGTCTTTGGTGCTCCACTACCCAATCAGTCCTTGGCAGTGGGTTAATCACATCCGGCACTTGCACACCCAGGGAGTGATCCGCAGGCAACCTCCCTTGTCGGCCAAACATCAAATAGAATGGGGTGTAACCGGTGGAACAATGAATGGTGTTGTTATAGGTATACATAAGCTGTGGCAACAGAGTAGGCCAATCACCCCTCGTCTCAGGGGGTACTGCCCTCAGCATTTCAATGAGAGTTTTATTCATCTTTTCACAGAGTCCGTTACCTTGTGGATGATAGGCGGTGGTCCGGACTTTCTGGCAGTTATGCAGCAGGCACATCTCTTGGAACAGCTGTGACTCAAACGCAGACCCTTGGTCGGTGAGGATTCTCTCTGGGCAGCCGTAGGGCAGAAGGAAATGCTTCCAGAACGCCTCTGCCGTAGTCTTAGCTGTCAGGTCTTTCACAGGCACTGCTACGAAAAACTTAGTGAAGTGATCAATAATGGTCATGGCATAAGTATACCCTGAGCGACTCGGCTCCAACTTCACATGATCAATAGCAACAAGTTCTAAAGAAGCTTTACTTACAATAGGATGGAGAGGGGCCCTCTGGTCATGGCGTTCAGTCCGCCCCACAGCACAGGCAGTGCATTCTCAGCACCATTTCTCAATATCTTCTCTCATCCCAATCCAATAGAATCTTCTGCGAATGGTGGCCTCAGTCTTCTGCACGCCGAAGTGTCCGGACTGGTTGTGGTACATTTCTAGCACCATACTGGCATCTCGACGTGGGATGAGGATCTGATATATCCTATCACAGGACACTGGATCCAGACTCCCTCTGAGCAACAGGCCTCTTTGAAGGAATAGTTGGTGGCGATGTCTCCACAGTCTCGCTAGTTCTGGGTCCGCACTCTTCCTGCGGATTCTCTCAGGGGTTTTCCCACTGGTGAGGAAGTCGAGCAGTTCACCGAGGACTCTACTTTCGGACTGGAGCTTAATCCACCTTTCTTGGTCGCCTCTGGACTCAGGAACATCTGATGAGGGAGGATCAGCAGCAGGGAAGTTTTCAGTATGGATATTATGCTGCTGGGCAAATTTATTGTAGAACGCTGGCATTTGCACTTCTTCCCAGGCATCCTTTGGTTCATCTGGGGCTTCTGTAGTGGGAAGCTGCGACAGGGCATCAGCGTTATCGTTGGAGCGGCCTGCCCGGTATTTCACAGTGAAGTCATAGTTGGAAAGGCGGGAGGCCCATCTTTGCTCCAGTGCCCCTAATTTGGCTGTATTCAGATGCTCCAGGGGGTTATTGTCCGTGAAGGCAACAAACGGTGTAACGGCGAGATAGTCTTTAAACTTTTCGGTCACAGCCCACACTAAGGCAAGAAACTCCAGCTTGAAGGAACTGTAGTTCTGGTCGTTCTTCTCAGCTCCCTTCAGAGATCTGCTGGCGTAGGCAATTTCCCTCTCTTTGTTATCTTGCACTTGAGCCAACACGGCCCCCAGGCCTCTTTTACTGGCATCTGTGTAGAGGTGGAATGGCTTCTGATAATCTGGGTAACCCAGAACAGGGGGTTCAGTCAACTTCCTCTTTAGGAGCTGAAAGGCAATTTCCCGTTCTTCGTTCCATTCAACAGGAATTGGAGTTTTTGGGCTCTTCTTTGGATGCCCCCTCAGGAGTTCCTGGATTGGATCCGCAATTTGTGCGAAATGGTGAATGAAACGCCTGTAATACCCTGCGAAACTGAGAAAGCTTCTCACCTCTTTCACGGTGGTAGGAGTAGGCCAATTGCGGACAGCAGCAAGTTTATCAGGATCAGGCTGTACTCCTTCGGCACTGACAACGTGCCCTAGGTATTTTACCGCTGGTTTCAGCAGGTGGCACTTTGATGGCTTAATTTTGAGGCCATATTTGGTAAGGACTTGGAACACTTCCGCCAGGTGTTCTAGGTGGTCCTCATACGTCTTGGAGTATATAATGACATCATCTAGATATAACAATACGGTTTCAAAGTTCCTATGGCCTAAACAACGTTCCATCAGCCGTTGAAATGTCCCTGGAGAGTTACACAGTCCAAACGGCATGTAGTTAAATTCAAACAGGCCCATAGGTGTAGTGAAAGCAGTCTTTTCTCGATCTTCTGGGGCCATAGGTACTTGCCAGTACCCACTAGTCAAGTCCAAGGTGGAGAAATAGGCTGATGACCCCAGGGCAGTCAAGGACTCCTCAATGCGTGGTAGTGGATAAGCATCTTTGTGGGTAATTTGATAGATTTTTCTGTAATCCACGCAGAACCTTATGCTGCCATTTTTTTTCCGCACCAGGACTAGGGGCGCAGCCCAGGGACTGTGACTGTCCCGGATTATGTTAGAGTCTTTCATCTCTTGTATCATCTCTTTCAGAGACTGATAGGTAGTAGGTGGTATGGGTCTGTGTCTCTCCTTGATAGGAGGATGAGAACCAGTGGGTATGGTGTGTTTGATTACACTGACCTCTCCGTAGTCTGTGGAATGCTTGCTGAAAGCTTTGTGATGTTCTCTCACCAGCTTCAGAACTCCCTCTATTTGCTCTTTCGGGGTGGATTCGTTCCCCACATGAAGCTCTCCCCACCAGGATGCTGTTGAGGTGTTGGCGATGATGCTGCTGCTCTGTGTGGTCTGGAACGCCTCCGTGGAAGGCAGACGGATCACATCCTGGAAAGACACCTGGAAAAGCTGAGCAACAGGGCAGTGCTTAAAAAGAGTAACGGGGTGATCACCAAAGTTAATTAAACGGACAGGCACTTTACCTTGGGACACGGTCACCAGACTCTTGGCTGTCCGTACGAAGGGGTGATTCTCAATCTGGATGGGTTCCACTAGGGCTTGGTAGTCCTGACCCTGGATCCCTAACACCGCACGGCAGCAAAGGATGATCTGAGAATTTGGAGGCAGGATTACTGGCCGGTTGTCCCGGATCCGAACAGTACAAATTTCCCCTTTCTTGTTGGCAAACCTTTGTTGAGCGCACAGCACACTGATAGTCTTTTGGATGACCCTTCTGGAAGCAGGCGAGGCTGAGGATATAGTTTGGTTCAATGCCTCAAGCACTTCAGAGTAACAGTTTTTAAGGACATTGGTCCCTAGGATCACTGGGTGTCCTCCTTTATCTCCTGCTTGTACCACAATTACACCTTGCTGTGGTAAGGTGGCCTCTCCCACCTGAAGAGTAGGTTTCCAGTATCCGTGAACTTTCACTGGCTTCCCGTTGCTGGCAATGATATCTAGCCAGGACTCTGGTGGCAGGGTGAGGAGACTTGGATCCCAGAACTTGTCAAAGGCAGATCTTTGGATGGTGGTGACCTGTGACCCCGTATCCAGAAGGGCTTCAAAGGGTATCCCGTTGATACATATTTTAATTTTTGGACAGGATCCCACGTATTTAGGCATCCAGCTTGGATCCTTTGGACCTACTGTTCTACCTCCCAAGGGGCGGTCCTCTGCCTCAGGGGTTGCCCGTTTAACTGCCAGCACATTGATTCAGTATGTCCATATTTTTTGCAATAGTGGCAAACAGGCTGTTTTCGATTTCTAGACCGATAATTTTACCGTCCATCAGGTTCTTTTGGGTAGACATCCCTATATGCAGGTGGGAGCCTTGGAGGAAAAGGGCCTTCATCTTCCAACAGTATTGGTCTTTCCCACTCCTCTATTTTCTTGCATACTTTCTCTAAGCTCAGAGTGAGATGGTTCACCTGCTCCATTAGTGCTGCCACTACATCTGTTACTGGAGCCTGAGTGGCTTGACTGACTCCAGCCGGCCCTACATTGACAGTCTTTGATTGACAAACCTGAGATTCAGGCAAGGCTGCTGGCCCTGCGGCTGGGTTTTGGCCTAGAATGCTGCTGGCCAGCTCTTTAAAGTCCAAGAATGCACATTTGGGATGTTGGGCTGACAGCATCCTCAGCTGGCCCTTTAAATGCTCCGTACTTATACCTGCAATGAACTGTTCTCTAAGAGTCCTCTCCTGATCCTCAGCTTCCTTGGGGTCCACTCTTGGCAAACCACTTCCACTTCCGTGTCCCAGCGCAGTGTCCAAATGTCCTTACCCCAGGCATTTGAACGCAAGCGCAAATACCCAGTCGCCCACCCACAGGCCATAGCACTAAATGTGCAACTTTCCAAATTACTGGCCCCGGAAATGTTGCCATTTAGGCTTGTGGACACTGCGGCCTTCCGCAACCTGATGTCTTACACAGTCCCTAGCTGTCACTATTTTTCACGGTGTGCGGTGCCCGCCTTACACCAGCATGTATCCCGTAACATCACCCGTGACCTGACCAACCCAGTTACTGGGAAGGTCCATTTAACTACTGACACATTGACAAGTGCTTTCGGCCAGGGACGCTACATTTCCCTGACGGCACACTGGGTGAACGTTGTGGAGGGTGGGAGCGACTCGTACCCTGGGATGGCACAGGTGCTATCAATGCCAAAGATTGCGGGCCATAATTCCATCAGGGTTTCCACCATCACCTATGTTATTGGCTCCAACCCCCCACTTCTCCTCCGCCTCCTCCTCCACTTACATCTCAGAATTATCCTCTTGTAGCACCAGTCAGCCATCAGTTGGTAGCTGGAAGCAGTGTAGCACAGCAGTGGGGAAGCGGCAACAGGCCGAGCTTAAGCTGATCTGCTTAGGTGACAAATAGCACACCGCCGCAAAGCTGTGGCAGGAGATAAGAGACACTCCTCGCGACTGTCACTGTGCGGCAAGGTGCACAACATGGTGGACACCTGGAGCAGCTGTGATGGGCAGGGACTGGACATGTCATTTACGGCCCACGGGGTCAATGTTTTTTGTGGAAACGATCAAGGCAGCTCTCCAGCAATATGGCCAGGTCCTTTTACCCCCCCCCCCCATCATCTGCATCAGGCTGGCTCTCATACCATGAACTTATTCACCTCCTCCTTCTCCATGGACACGCTTCCATCCCCAACAGCAGTAGGGCACAGTATTGTTCCCACTCCCTCTCCTTCCTATCATGTGTCAAGTCAAGTGTTTCCATGCGGTGTTGTAAATTATCTGCCTGGGCAAGAGTAGCCAAACAGGCGAGCAGTTGCTAAAGTACATCAAACAGCAAACATCCCGCTGACTGTCACCGCGCTGACTTCAACTGGGCAAGGTGGTCAGCGACAATGGTGGAACGTTAAGGGCACCCTGCACCTGGGATAAATATCACGTTGTCCCTGCATGGTGCATATTAATTACCTAGTCGTGTAACACTATTTTAAAAAAGTACACTGGCTTACGCAATGTGCTGGCAATGTCCAGGAGACTGTATCCCTTTTCAGTCATTCTTACATGGCAAGAAATGCTGTCCAGGACTTGTAGCGACATAATGGTCTGCAGCTACACTGTTTAGTCCTCAATTTTCTAACTCTCTGGAATTCAACATTGCACGTTCTAGAGAATCTGTACGAACAGAAAGCAGTGAATGATTTTGTAATGCATCACAGCGCCTCAGCAGGGAGCATGTGTTGTTTCCAGATCAGGCAGTGGCAGCTCATACTGTTCATGCTGCAGTTTTCCCTCATCTCCCTCATATTTATCTTATAATTGATAATGATGCTCATATAGCAGGGGCAATTGGTAGAAGAAGAACAGCTAATGCATGTTGCTGTTACTGAAATGGCATAGCACACTCTCTTTCTTCTTTCCTGCCCAGCACCCAGTGTCATCTCAGAGATGGTTTCCAGCGCCTCACTGGTCGTTGTGACAGCTGAACGGACCACGTTGTCCTCTTTTGGTGTCCAAAACAGATCTTTTGTCAATATTAATTATGCCTGGATTCCGGGGGATTTTCACACGGCTAAGACCAATAAATAGACCTGGCCCCATTCTGCCACTGTTGCTGTCTGCCTACCTTCCTGCCTACTATCATGTTGCATGTCTACCATCCTGTCCCATACATCTGCTGCTGCCTCCATCATGCCACTACCGCCATCATGCCACTGCTGCTGCCTGCCTACCATCATATTCTGTATGGCTGCTGCTGCCTCCATAGGGTGCTGCCTGCCTACCAACATGTACCATATGGCTACTGCTGCCACCACCACCTCAGCTGTTCCTGCTCACTGCTAATCCGCTACTGCCACCCCTATTAAAGCTATGCATCCGCCATTAGTACCAATACTATTACTTCTACACCCATAGACAGACGATCTACAGCCTTTTATGTTCCATGTTATGCTGCTGCTTCTGCTGCTGCTACTATTGTGTCCATGTTCCTCCTATTACCCTATTCTTTCCACATCCACACTGTACTGCTGCTTCTCCTAATTAAAAAGGAGAATTTTATATGTTGTTCACTTTTTCTTCTGGCAATTAATGCTTGTGCTTGTTGTCTGGGCAGGTATTCTCACATCAACAAGACAAAAATTTGGGATGCTTGGTCCCCCAACAAGCCACCGTTTTTAGTTAGTTTTTTTTTTTATTCCATAACACTGTGTGTGTTTAGAGAGGAATAGCAAAATTCATTAAAAATAAATAAAAAGAGATAACATATTTTCCTAAAAAAGTCGTAGGAGAGTTATATACCAATTTTCAGGGCAATTGGAGTGAATCTGTTTCGATTCGGTTCCAAACCCAAATTTTTCAAATATTTGCAAACTGGAAACGAACCGAACCTCAACAGGTTTGCTCATCCTTAGTTTTTATTATGAAAAATCATAACACGTGATGGTGTAGTGTGTTTTATTAACACTGTCAAAACCATGGGGATCATTTATTATCAGACGTCAATTTTTGGCGTATATCTGGCTCAGATTTGCGACATTTCACCGTTCATGCCAGGTCTAAAAATAGGGGCATGATATGGAAGTCTCATTCATCATATTCTGTATCTGATTTAGATGTAGAAAATGTTCTAAATCTATGCCAGCAAAGAAGCTGTCATAGATTTAGACCGGTGGTGGATGCGCCAAAGTTATGTAGAGGTTGGAGCCTCTACATAACTTCAGAGGATCCACTGCCAGCGGAGGGTTTATTAAGACCGGTGTCTAAAATGCTGGTGTTAATAACTGACCCCTATATGTTTACCCAATGCTATATATGTGAGATTTCAGACTGTCATATTTCAATTTTCAGGCCAATTAGAGTACTTTTAATTAATGTAGAGTCGATTTGGAAACAAATTATTATTTTTTTATTTTATTTGATGAATTGGACTCAATTCAAGAAATTCACTTATCTCTAGTACAGGACTATAATTTTCAAGTTCTGTCTTTGAACCGTTTAAGATAGTGATAACTATAGTCTTTCCTTGTTCCATTAGTGTAAAAAATAATGTTTTAGCAATCACAAAGGTAGATTATTTAAACACAGAGGACATAAAGTTCCTGTCCTGGGAGGTTTATTGTCATAATTTTTTCCAAAGTTTTTTCAAACTATTAAGGCTGCCATACATAATAGCATAAATTTGCTCAAAATGAATGATTTCAACATAAACAATGGTTTGTCCGATGTAATTTAACAACAAATGATCATTTTTAGTTAACCAATGACAGACCGTTGTCATCTGAAAAGATGTTGGCTGTGTTTGAAATTTTCATCCATTAACCACTTAGCCCCTAAAGACCAGGCCCTTTTTTACAAATCGGCACTCCACAAATTTAGCGGTTTATTGCTCGGTCATGCAACTTACCACCCAAATTAATTTTACCTCCTTTTCTTCTCACTAATAGAGCTTTCATTTGGTGGTATTTCATTGCTGCTGACATTTTTACTTTTTTTGTTATTAATCGAAATTTAACGATTTTTTGCAAAAAAATGACATTTTTCAGTTGCAAAATTTTGCAAAAAAAACGACATCCATATAGAAATTTTTCTCTACATTTATTGTTCTACATGTCTTTGATAAAAAAAAAAATGTTTGGGTAAAAGTTATAGCGTTTACAAACTATGGTACAAAAATGTGAATTTCCGCTTTTTGAAGCAGCTCTGACTTTCTGAGCACCTGTCATGTTTCCTGAGGTTCTACAATGCCCAGACAGTACAAACACCCCACAAATGAACCCATTTCGGAAAGTAGACACCCTAAGGTATTCGCTGATGGGCATAGTGAGTTCATAGAACTTTTTATTTTTTGTCACAAGTTAGCTGAAAATGATGATTTTATTATTTTTTTTTTTCTTACAAAGTCTCATATTCCACTAACTTGTGACAAAAAATAAAAACTTCCATGAACTCACTATGCCCATCAGCGAATACCTTGGGGTGTCTTTTTTCCAAAATGGGGTCACTTGTGGGGTAGTTATACTGCCCTGGCATTCTAGGGGCCCAAATGTGTGGTAAGGAGTTTGAAATCAAATTCTGTAAAAAATGACCAGTGAAATCCGAAAGGTGCTCTTTGGAATATGGGCCCCTTTGCCCACCTAGGCTGCAAAAAAGTGTCACACATCTGGTATCTCCGTATTCAGGAGAAGTTGGGGAATGTGTTTTGGGGTGTCATTTTACATATACCAATGCTGGGTGAGATAAATATCTTGGTCAAATGCCAACTTTGTATAAAAAAATGTGAAAAGTTGTCTTTTGCCAAGATATTTCTCTCACCCAACATGGGTATATGTAAAATGACACCCCAAAACACATTCCCCAACTTCTCCTGAATACGGAGATACCAGATGTGTGACACTTTTTTGCAGCCTAGGTGGGCAAAGGGGCCCATATTCCAAAGAGCACCTTTCAGATTTCACTGGTCATTTTTTACAGAATTTGATTTCAAACTCCTTGCCACACATTTGGGCCCCTAGAATGCCAGGGCAGTATAACTACCCCACAAGTGACCCCATTTTGGAAAGAAGACACCCCAAGGTATTCCGTGAGGGGCATGGCGAGTTCCTAGAATTTTTTATTTTTGTCACAAGTTAGTGGAAAATGATGATTTTTTTTTTTTTTTTCTTACAAAGTCTCATATTCCACTAACTTGTGACAAAAAATAAAAACTTCCATGAACTCACTATGCCCATCAGCGAATACCTTGGGGTCTCTTCTTTCCAAAATGGGGTCACTTGTGGGGTAGTTATACTGCCCTGGCATTCTAGGGGCCCAAATGTGTGGTAAGGAGTTTGAAATCAAATTCTGTAAAAAATGACCATTGAAATCCGAAAGGTGCTCTTTGGAATATGGGCCCCTTTGCCCACCTAGGCTGCAAAAAAGTGTCACACATCTGGTATCTCCGTATTCAGGAGAAGTTGGGGAATGTGTTTTGGGGTGTCATTTTACATATACCCATGCTGGGTGAGATAAATATCTTGGTCAAATGCCAACTTTGTATAAAAAAATGTGAAAAGTTGTCTTTTGCCAAGATATTTCTCTCACCCAGCATGGGTATATGTAAAATGACACCCCAAAACACATTCCCCAACTGCTCCTGAGTTCGGAGATACCAGATGTGTGACACTTTTTTGCAGCCTAGGTGGGCAAAGGGGCCCATATTCCAAAGAGCACCTTTCGGATTTCACTGGTCATTTTTTACACATTTTGATTTCAAACTTCTTACCACACATTTGGGCCCCTAGAATGCCAGGGCACTATAACTACCCCACAAGTGACCCCATTTTGGAAAGAAGACACCCCCAGGTATTTTGTGATGGGCATAGTGAGTTCATGGAAGTTTTTATTTTTTGTCACAAGTTAGTGGAATATGAGACTTTGTAAGGAAAAAAAATCATCATTTTCCGCTAACTTGTGACAAAAAATATAAAATTCTAGGAACTCGCCATGCCCCTCACAGAATACCTTGGGGTGTCTTCTTTCCAAAATGGGGTCACTTGTGGGGTAGTTATACTGCCCTGGCATTTTCCAGGGGCCCTAATGTGTGGTAAGTAGGTAAATGACCTGTGAAATCCTAAAGGTGCTCTTTGGAATGTGGGCCCCTTTTCCCACCTAGGCTGCAAAAAAGTGTCACACATGTGGTATCGCCGTATTCAGGAGAAGTTGGGCAATGTGTTTTGGGGTGTCTTTTTACATATACTCATGCTGGGTGAGAGAAATATCTCAGCAAAAGACAACTTTTCCCATATTTTTATACAAAGTTGGCATTTGACCAAGATATTTATCTCACCCAGCATGGGTATATGTAAAATGACACCCCAAAACACATTGCCCAACTTCTCCTGAGTACGGCGATACCAGATGTGTGACACTTTTTTGCAGCCTAGATGCGCAAAGGGGCCCACATTCCTTTTATGAGGGCATTTTTAGACATTTGGATACCAGACTTCTTCTCACGCTTTAGGGCCCCTAGAATGCCAGGGCAGTATAAATACCCCACATGTGACCCCATTTTGGAAAGAAGACACCCCAAGGTATTCAATGAGGGGCATGGCGAGTTCATCGAATTTTATTTTTTTTGGCACAAGTTAGCGGAAATTGATTTTAGTTATTTTTTTCTCACAAAGTCTCCCTTTCCGCTAACTTGGGACAAAAATTTCAATCGTTCATGGACTCAATATGCCCCTAACGGAATACCTTGGGGTGTCTTCTTTCCGAAATGGGGTCACATGTGGGGTATTTATACTGCCCTGGCATTCTAAAGCGTGAGAAGAAGTCTGGAATATAAATCTTTAAAAAATTTTACGCATTTGGATTCCGTGAGGGGTATGGTGAGTTCATGTGAGATTTTATTTTTTGACACAAGTTAGTGGAATATGAGACTTTGTAAGAAAAAATAATAATTTCCGCTAACTTGGGCCAAAAAAATGTCTGAATGGAGCCTTACAGGGGGGTGATCAATGACAGGGGGGTGATCAATGACAGGGGGGTGATCAATGACAGGGGGGTGATCAGGGAGTCTATATGGGGTGATCACCCCCCTGTCATTGATCACCCCCCTATAAGGCTCCATACAGATGTCCGTATGTGTTTTGCGGATCCGATCCATGTATCCCTGGATCCGTAAAAATCATACGGACATCTGAATGCAGCCTGACAGGGGGGTGATCAATGACAGGGGGGGTGATCAATGACAGGGGGGGTGATCAATGACAGGGGGGTGATCAGGGAGTCTATATGGGGTGATCACCCCCCCTGGAAGGCTCCAGGGAGACGCCTGTATGTGTTTTGCGGATCCGATCCATCTATCAGTGGATCCGTAAAAATCATGCGGACGTCTGAATGGAGCTTTACAGGGGGGTGATCAATGACAGGGGGGGTGATCAGGGAGTCTATATGGGGTGATCACCACAGTCATTGATCACGCCCCTGTAAGGCTCCATTCAGACGTCCGTATGCGTTTTGCGGATCCGATCCATCTATCAGTGGATCCGTAAAAATCATGCGGACATCTGAATGGAGCTTTACAGGGGGGTAATCAATGACAGGGGGGTGATCAGGGAGTCTATATGGGGTGATCACCACAGTCATTGATCACGCCCCTGTAAGGCTCCATTCAGACGTCCGTATGCGTTTTGCGGATCCGATCCATCTATCAGTGGATCCGTAAAAATCATGCGGACATCTGAATGGAGCTTTACAGGGGGGTAATCAATGACAGGGGGGTGATCAGGGAGTCTATATGGGGTGATCACCACAGTCATTGATCACGCCCTTGTAAGGCTCCATTCAGACGTCCATATGCGTTTTGCGGATCCGATCCATCTATCAGTGGATCCGTAAAAATCATGCGGACGTCTGAATGGAGCTTTACAGGGGGGTGATCAATGACAGGGGGGTAATCAATGACAGGGGGGTGATCAGGGAGTCTATATGGGGTGATCACCACAGTCATTGATCACGCCCCTGTAAGGCTCCATTCAGACGTCCATATGCGTTTTGCGGATCCGATCCATCTATCAGTGGATCCGTAAAATTCATGCGGACGTCTGAATGGAGCTTTACAGGGGGGTGATCAATGACAGGGGGGTAATCAATGACAGGGGGGTGATCAGGGAGTCTATATGGGGTGATCACCACAGTCATTGATCACGCCCCTGTAAGGCTCCATTCAGACGTCCGTATGCGTTTTGCGGATCCGATCCATCTATCAGTGGATCCGTAAAAATCATGCGGACATCTGAATGGAGCTTTACAGGGGGGTAATCAATGACAGGGGGGTGATCAGGGAGTCTATATGGGGTGATCACCACAGTCATTGATCACGCCCCTGTAAGGCTCCATTCAGACGTCCGTATGCGTTTTGCGGATCCGATCCATCTATCAGTGGATCCGTAAAAATCATGCGGACGTCTGAATAGAGCTTTACAGGGGGGTAATCAATGACAGGGGGGTAATCAATGACAGGGGGGTGATCAGGGAGTCTATATGGGGTGATCAGGGGTGATCAAGGGTGAATAAGGGGTTAATAAGTGACAGGGGGGGGGTGTAGTGTAGTGGTGCTTGGTGCAACATATTACTGAGCTACCTGTGTCCTCTGGTGGTCGATCCAAACAAAGGGGGCCACCAGAGGACCAGGTAGCAGGTATATTAGACGCTGTTATCAAAACAGCGTCTGATATACCTTTCAGGGGTTAAAAAAAACACATCTCCAGCCTGCCAGCGAACGATCGCCGCTGGCAGGCTGGAGATCCACTCTCTTACCTTCCGTTCCTGTGAGCGCGCGCGCCTGTGTGCGCGTGTTCACAGGAAATCTCGGCTCACGCGAGATGACGCCAATCGGCCTTAGCGTAGCCTGGGGGAGCCGCCGCGATGACGCCTTTCGACGTTACAGTTGCGGCAAGTGGTTAATCAGATAAAATGTCTTTTGTTCAAAGTAAGAGGTTTTGTGGACAAAAGATTTTTCTTTGAAAGAATTTTACCAGAAAGATTTTATTAACATCGCTCAATTTCATTCAACTTGTATGACGAGTTTTCGAAAAACTATAATCCAATTATGGTCTAAAATGTGTATGGTTTGCTCAACTGCTTTTCAACCATTAGCCAACTTCTATCTTATATGTATAACCACCTTTACTTCAGTCATTAGTGATTAGGGATGAGCGAACCTGAACTGTAAAGTTCGGGTTCGTACCAAACTTTAGGATTTTTGGACCCCGGACCCGAATCCGAACATTTCAGTAAAAGTACGTGTTTTCGGGTTCGGTGTTCGGTGCTTTCTTGGCGTTTTTTGAAAGGCTGCAGAGCAGCCAATCAACAAGCGTTTAACTGTCTGACCTTAGAAGCCATCACAGCCATGCCTACTAATGCCATGGCTGTGATTGGCCAGTGTAGCATGTGATCCAGCCTCTATATAAGCTGGAGTTCCGTAGCGCTGCACGTCACTCTGCTGTGTTTAGTGTAGGGAGAGGATGCTGCTGCTGTGAGGGAGAGAATAGGAGAGAATCTGTGATCAGAACTGGAATCTAACTCAACGATCTACATAGATTGAGTTGTGTGGATGCAGTGCACAATCTTTTTACCCTGCCCTGCAAGCTCAGTGCACCAGCACAGCATATGTGCTTTTGTGACATTCAAATCCAAGCTTGAAAAACTGCAATAATAATCTGGTTTTAAAAAATCACCCTTTTTTGGCGATATACAACATCTGGTGCCTTTGCAGGCTTAGTCAGTGTGCAATTTAAGCTAGAAATACAGCCATAATTTTCTGGGTTTTTAAAAACACCTTTTTTTGGCAAAATACACAATTTTACAGATCTGCACGTGTGAAATTCAAGTATAATATGTACAGCTTTCATATTCTGTTACTAAAAAAACACACTTTTTTGGCAATATCCAACATCTGGATTAGTCATTTGGCAATTTAAGCTAGAAATACAGCCATAACTTTCAGGGTTTTTAAAAACACACTTTTTTGCCAAAATACACAATTTTTCTGCCTTTGCAGCATCAGCAAATTCAAGGATTATATACTGCTGTCATATTCAGTTATTAAACAAACACCCATTTTGGGCAAAAAACTTTAATTGCGGACTAGTCTGCATCTTTACGTGTGAGATCCAACCTTAATATACTTTCGTTCTATTCTGCTATTAATTAAACACCCATTTAGGGCAAGAACATAAATTTGAGAAATATGAGGAGAGCGTCAAATAAGGAACGTGGCCCAGGTCGTGGTGCTGCTGGTGGAGCTCCTGTTGCAGGGAGAGGACGTGGTCGATCTGTGCCAGCTACACGCACAAGTTTAACCCCTTACTCAGGTGCAAGTAGGCGACAGACCCTGCAGCGGTATTTGGTCGGGCCTAATGCGGCTCTATGAATGGTGAGGCCAGAACAAGTACAGGCGATAGTAGATTGGGTTGCTGACAGTGGATCCAGTTCCTTCACATTGTCTCCCACCCAGTCTACTGCTGAAAGATCAGAGTTGGCACCTGCAGCCGATGCCCATCAGTCTTTCACCTCACCCCCTTGCAAATCAAGCAGTCTGAGCCCCAAGTCATGCAGCAGCCTCTTCTGCTTTTTGATGACTCTGTTAGCAGGGTTTCCCAGGGCCATCCACCTATCCATGCCCCAGAAGTGGAAGAGATTGAGTGCACCGATGCCCAACCACTTATGTTTCAAGATGAGTACATAGGAGGACCATCGCAGCACGTCTCGGATTGATGACGAAACACAGGTGCCAACTGCTGGGGCTTTTGAAAGTGTGAAGACCGACAAGGAGGGCAGGGGTGAAGACTGGGTGGAAGATGATGTGGAGGACGATGAGGTCCTTGACCCCACATGGAATCAAGGTCATGCGAGTGACCTATGCAGTTCGGAGGAAGAGGCGGTAGTCGCACAGAGCCACCAGCACAGCAGAAGAGGGAGCAGGGTGCAAAAGCGGAGCGACCGTCCCCTAGACAGTACGCCTCCTACTGCCCACCGCAGCAAGGGACCGAGCACACCAAAGCCAGCTCCAAGGAGTTCCCTGGCGTGGCAGTTCTTCAGACAATGTGCTGACGACAAGACACGAGTGGTTTGCATGCTGTGCAATCAGAGCCTGAAGTGAGGCATAAACGTTCTCAACCTGAGCACAACCTACATGACCAGGCATTTAAGTGCTAAGCATGAGCTGCAGTGGAGTAGACAACTCAAAAACCAAAAAAGGTCTCTGGCTCCTCCTGCTTCCTCCTTCTGCTGCAGTCTCGGCCTCTTCATCCACCTCTGGAGTGACAGTGCCACCTGCCACTCCGCAAACAGAGGATCTGCCAGCAACACCACCAGCTGGGTCACCAAGCATCTCAACAATGTCTCACGGAAGCGTTCAGCTCTCCATCTCCCAAACACTGGAGAGGAAGAGGAAGTACCCCCCTACCAACCCGCGATCTCTAGCCCTGAATGCAAGCATTTCTAAATTACTGGCATTTGAAATGCTGTCATTCCGTCTGGTGGAGACGGATAGTTTAAAAGGCCTTATGGCAGTGGCTGTCCATCAGAACGTTGTGCCCAGCCGCCACTATTTTCTAGGCGAGCAATCCCTTCCCTGCACAACCAAGTGGAGGACAAAATCAGGTGTGCACTGCGCAATGCCATCTGTGGCAAGGTGCACCTCACTACGGATACGTGGACCAGTAAGCACGGTCAGGGCCGTTATATCTCCATAACAGCACACTAAGTAAATGCAGTGGCGGCTGGGCCTGAGGTGGATAGCAGTTTGGCGCATGTCCTTCTACCACTGAGGAGCGCAGGGTGCTTCAGTTTGCCTCCTGTTGCTTCCCCCTCCTACTCCGCTTCCTCATCCTCTACCGACTCCTCATCCGGTCAGTGTAACACCTTCACCACCAACTTCAGCACAGCCAGGGGTAAACGACAGCAGGCAGTTTTAAAACTTATCTGTTTGGGGGACACACCCCACACCGTCCAGGAGCTGTGGACGGGCCTTGAACAACAGACCAATGAGTGGTTGGTGCCAGTAAAAATCAAGCCCGGCCTGGTAGTGTGCGATAATGAGCGAAATCTCGTAGCAGCTCTGGGACTAGCCTGTGCGACGCACATCCCTTGCCTGAAGCATGTGCTGAATTTAGTGGTGCAGAGATTCCTTAAAAATTACCCCGATATGTCAGAGCTGCTGCATAAAGTGGGGGTGTTCTCACTTTTGGTGTTCTCACCCTGTTGCTGCTCGCCTGTCAGCGCTGCAGCGTAACTTCGGACTTCCCGCTCACCGCCTCATATGCGACGTGCCCATAAGGTGGAACTCCACCTTGCACATGCTGGCCAGACTGTGTGAGCAGCAGCAGGCAATAGTGGAGTTTCAGCTGCAGAACGAACAGGTGAGTCGCTCGGCGGAACAGCACCACTTCACCACCAATGACTGGGCCTCCATGAGAGACCTGTGTTCCTTGTTGCGCTGTTTCGAGTACTCCACCAACATGGCCAGTGCCGATAACACCGTACTCAGCGTTACTATCCCACTTCTATGCCTCCTTGAAAAAACGCTCCTGGCGATGATGGAAGAGGATGTGGCACAGGAGGAGGAGGAGGAAGAGAATTATTTTGTAGGGTTTCCGGCCAGTCATTCCCAAGTGGCTCTGAGGGTGGGTTCCTGCACCCACAAACCCAAGGTACACAATTGTCCAGCGAGGCCACAGTTCTGAAGGATGACGAGGTGGAAGATGAGGAGGAGGAGGAGAGGGAGGAGGAGGAACCATGTTCACAGCAGGGTGGCACCCAGACCAGCTCATGGCCATCACTAGTGCGTGGATGGGGGGATACAGAGGACACAGACAATACACCTCCCACAGAGGACAGCTTTTTATTGCCTCTGGGCAGCCTGGCACACATGCTGCGATTACATGCTGCATTGTCTCCGCAACGACCGCCGAGTGGCCCACATTCTAACTTGTGCTGATTACTGGGTGGCCACGCTGCTGGATCCATGTTACAAGGACAACATACCGTCCTTAATTCCATCACTGGAGCTTGTTTGTAAGATGCGCGAGTACAAGCGCACGCTGGTAGACGCGCTGCTGGTGGCATTCCCACCCGACAGCGTGGGCACAGTGAAAGCACAAGGCGAAGGCAGAGGACGAGGAAGAGGTCGCCAACGCAGCTGGGGCACCGCCAGCACCTCAGAAGGCAGGTTTAGCATGGCCGAAATGTGGAAAAGCTTTGTCAGCACGCCACAACAACCAGCACCACCAGCTGATATGGAACGTCTTAGCAGGAAGCAGTATTTCACCAACATGGTGGAGCAGTATGTGTGCACACGCCTACACGTACTGAATGACGGGTCTTCCACCTTCAACTTCTGGGACTCCAAATTGGGCACATGGCCTGAGCTTGCCCTTTACGCCTTGGAGGTGCTGGCCTGCCCTGCAGCCAGTGTATTATCTAAACGTGTGTTTAACACGGCAGGGGGCGTCATCACAGACAAGCGCAGCCGCCTGTCCACAGCCAATGTGGAGAAGCTCACGTTCATTAAAATGAACCAGGCATGGATCCCACAGGACTTGTCCGTACCTTGTGCAGAATAGACATGTATACCGGCCTTAACCAGCCATTGTTATACTGCTGCGCAATTGCTCATTCTTGTATTTTGGATATTTTACACTCTTTTGGAGTGTACCCTAATTAAAAAAGAAATTAAAAATTAAAATAAAAAAAATGTGTTGGCTACCTCGTCCTCCTCCACCGCCGCTTCCACCTACACCGCTATGTCCACCGCTTCCTCAAACTCCTACTCCATATGGAACTCCACCTCATAAATCAATTTTTTTTTTTTATTTGTACATATTTTATTTTATGTCATTTCACTACTTTGTCTGTTACATTTTCGGGTGAGATTCACTAATTTTTGGGTGTGATGTACCACTGCTATACCTAGTAGACAGGTTAAAAAAAAAATAATAATGTCTGTTACATGTTTGGGTGAAATTCACAAATTTTGGGGTGTAATATACCCCTCCTCTACCTAGTTGACAGCTTAATAAATTTCAATAATTTTTCTTTTACTTTTTCAGGTGACAATAAACAATTGTTTTCTGTCATAGACCCCTGCTCTACCAAGTAGACAGGTTAATAAATTTCTGTAATTTTTCTGTTACATTCTTGGGTTGACATTTTACAATTTTGTACGTGAATAAACCCCTGCTCTGCATAGGTGACAGGGAATAACATTTCTGAAATTCTTCTTTAATTGATGCGCGTCACCTCCTTTGATTCAATTCTTAAATTTTAACAAGTTGTACCACATTTGCGCTTCAATAATTTGTCCCACATTTGTGCTTCAATAATTTTTCCCACATTTGCGCTTTAAAGGGGTTGTCCGAGTTATGAAAAAAAAAATATATTGGACTGAAAATCTGATGGGCAGCAATATATATCTAAACCAAACAAGTTTCAGGCAAAAAAATATATATATATTTCCTAATTTCCCTGGTTCTCTTCTGGCCATTGTTTACATGCAATAAAAACAATCTCTGCCCCTCCCCCTGCACTGCTAAGGGAGTGGATACAAGAGCTGCCCTGAGTGCTGGGAGAATCAACAGCAACTTGTAAGTGTAGAACTATGACACTGCTAATACACACAGGATCTTCCCCCTACCTTCTTGTGCAATGCTCTCTCTAGTCTGTCAGCTTCTGTGTCTAGAATTGTCACTGCCTGCAGCTATCCAGTCTGTGCAGCTGAAGGGGTTAAGAATCCTTAATAGAGAGCAGACAGCCTGGCAGTGAAGGGGGGCGTGGCCAGCACAGTAAAGTCTCGTTTACAGGCTTGTAAACAAACTTTATCAGAGCAGGGAAAGAAGCTGACATCACAGGTCATGTGACCCTCAGTCAAATTTGATAAACCAGGCACTGCAGAAAAAGGGAGTTAATTGTAAAGTTGTTATATTTGCCAAGTTAGGAACATATAAAGAACAAAAAAAATAACTCGGACAACGCCTTTACTAATTTGTCCCACATTTGCGTTTAAGTAATTTGTCCCACATTTGCGCCTCAATAACTTTTCCCATATTTTGGCTCGATCCCCAAAAAATTGAATACTTGTATCTCCCTTGGATGTGGTCTTTCTTTCTCACGCTCCCTCTCCGTCGTGGAACCCTGATTCGCCGATAACCGTAATCAACATGGTAGGCTAGAAAGTTGATAGAGAAGATATCCAAATGGATGGTGGACGTCACTGGGGCACCTCTACATAGGTGACAGGAACCTAAATTTAAAAAAATCATTTGTTACATTGTCAGGTGACATTTTTGAGATTTTTACATATAGAAACCCCTGCTCTGCATAGTTGACAGGGAATAAAATGTAATAAATTCTTCATTAACCACCTCCGGACCGCTGTACGCACAGACGCGTCCTGGAGGTGGTTGTTTCATTCCGAGTGGACGCGCCGGCGCGTCCTCTCGCGAGACGCGAGATTTCGGTCACAGCCAAACCCGCGCATGCGCATCGCGGGCCGGCAAAAGTTCGAGGAGAATTGCATCAGCAACCTGCCAGCCAATGATCGTCGCTGGCAGGTTGCTGATTTTTAAAAAATCGAAGCACAAGCCAGATAACAGATCATATTAGTAAATATGATCAGTTATATGGCTTCTCTGCTCCTCTGCTGGTCCTTTTCGTCGGTTGGATCCAGCAGAGGAGCAGACTTCACAGTGAGTACACCAAACAGCACACCTTAGCCCCAGATCACCCCCCTGCACCCCAATTAACCCTTTGATCACCCCTTTGATTGCCCCTGTCAATCACTAGTGAAAGGAAAAAAAGTGATCCGTGTAAACTGTCACTTTTTTTTTTTCACTGGTATTGACTGTTAGGTTTTAGGGATAGTTTAGGCCCCTTGGTTAGGTAGTTAGCGTCAGTTAGCGCCCACCCCACCGCACCGCAGTCACTTTTATTCGCTGATTAGCGTATCGCTAATCAGCATTTGTACTTTTATTGTATCTGTAAGTGATCAAAACTGATCACGGTCAGATCTATAATAGTATTAGTGTCACTTTAGTTTGCCCTCCACCCAAAACGCAGTGTTTGCCCGATCAGGCCTGATCGGTCGCCCACACGTGCGTTCACCCACGCCCGCCCCACCGCAGTGACAAAAAATTATTATTTTTTGATCACTGCACATTCACTTTACACGCACTGCGGCGATAAAAAAAATCAGTTTTGATATTTTTTAT